>NC_054386.1:40067303-40342303 GCF_017654675.1 Xenopus laevis | reverse complement strand
TAACAGGTCCCATACCCATACTTTGTACTTGATTATGCACTCTGACTGACCTAGCTCTGGTGAGGGGCAATTTAAAGAATAAAAAAAACTACTATTACCCATCAACTGGAGTGTGGGCTCTATTCGCTAGCACCTTTGGTTGGGGATAATATATTTTGCCAACAGGTGCCCTTTAAGAGCTCATAAGCAGGTTCATAAACTCCTGATGAAATTGACTTGTGTATGTGACTTGTGAATGTGATTCAATTTGAATTTTCAGCTATTTTCTATAAACGTCCTGCCTAATGCGTTATAAATAAAGGATACTAATAGCCAAACCAGGAGAAGCACTACTGCAACCACTCTCAGTACTCTACGCTTCAACCTTTTATTTTTTTCTGTGTACAAACGATCCTTTACTATAAATTTAGAACATATTACAAGCAGCCCTATGGCATATTATTGCCATTAATAAATTATAGCCATAATGTTTTGTTTTTAAGACCTCTATAAAAAAAATAAAGACCCATTTTTTTTTTTTTTCAGCTCCAGGCCATATAGGCTATTAATGCAACACTGCATGAATCTTTGTTTATTTGGCTGTGTTCTGTGCTGGGAGGCCTCTGCAAAATGGATTTTTAGAAACACTGATTCAGTAAGGGCTTAAGCACACAGGCAGATTCAGGGAGATTTAGTCGCCTGGCAACTAATCGCTTCTTCTTCGGGGCGACAATCTCCCCAAACTGCCTCCCCCCTGCCTTCTGCCTGCTAAAATGAAAAATTGCCTGCGGCAATGCACTCGTGGCACTTCGATTTCCTAAGTCGCCTGAAGTTTCCTTGTTAGGCAACTTCGGACGGCTTCAGAAATCGAAGAAGAGTCGATTAGTTGCCAGGCGACTAAATCTCCCTGAATCTGCTAAAGCCCTTACTTAATCAGTGTTTCTAAAAATCCAATACCCTATTTAAAGGGATCCTGTCATCGGAAAACATGTTTTTTTCAAAACGCATCAGTTAATAGGGCTACTGTAAGGGCCCGAAGGCTCAAACTGGAGTAGCGGACCAAAGAGGAAGCTTAAGTTCAGCACAGTTCACGGTACAATAGGATTAGGCAAAAGAATGGTCAAAGTCCAGGCAAATAGGTCAGTTCAGGCGGCAAGGGTTCAATAACGGGAAACAGGCAAAGGGTTAAGACCAGGAACAAGAACCAATATATATTAGCACACCCAGGAACACACGAAGTAGAACCTATAATTGGGCAATGTTTGCAGACCTTTAGGCTCCTTAAATAGGCCTCCATTGGCGCCAAAGGATAAACGTGATGATGTCACTGCGCTGGTGTAATTGCGCAGGCGTTCTGACGCTGGCGTCCATCCAATCGCCGGCGTCCATTCTGACGCTGGCGAAAACGCGCTGGCGTCACAGTGTCGCGCCTGGGGAGGACTGGGCGCCGCCATCTTGGACAGCGGGGCAGCGTCGGCGTGGAGGCAGGAGGTAATTCTCCCTTACAGTACCCCCCTCCTTTATGGGGGGCCTCAGGACCACCACGACTGGGTTTCGAAGGAAACTGTTTGTGGAATTTCTTGATGAGTGCAGGGGCATGCACATCTGAATCTTTCACCCAGGAACATTCTTCTGGACCGAAACCCTTCCATTCCACAAGGTACTGTAGGGAACCTCTAGAAACTCGGGAGTCCAAGATTCTTCTTACTTCAAACTCCTGAAGACCATCTACAATGACAGGAGTGGGAGAAGACGACTCTGAAGAGGAGGCAGACTTGAGAAGGTATACATGAAATACATTGGGGATCCGCATCTCTGGAGGAAGTTGAAGCCGGACTGCTATTGGGTTGATAACCTCAATGATAGGATAAGGACCAATGAACCTGGGACCAAGTTTGGGGGTAGGAATCTTAAGATGGATATTCCTGGTGGAAAGCCAAACTTTGTCTCCCAGGGAGTACTGAGGAGTAGGACCTCTTCTCTTGTCAGCAAAAAACTTCTGCAAAATAGAGCTCTTCTTGTCAGCAAAAAACTTCTGCAAAATAGAGCTCTTCTCCAGATTGGACCTTGTAGCATGCCAGATGGCTGACATGTGGGAAACTTGGTCATTGGCTGCAGGGACGTTGGTTAGAAGAAGGTCTTGAGGAAAGGCCAAAGGATGCTGTCCGAAGACGCAAAAAAAAGGAGATCTCCCAGAGGAGGCATGCAAAGCATTGTTGTGGGCAAACTCGGCCCAGGGAAGGAGATCTGCCCAGTCATCTTGGCATAAGGAAACATGGCAACGTAGGAATTGTTCGAGAGCTTGGTTGACACGCTCTGCAGCACCATTGGACTGTGGATGGTAGGCAGAAGAAAATTGAAGAGAAATATGAAGCGCCTTGTACAAAGATCTCCAAAATTTGGAAACAAACTGGGACCCCCTGTCGGACACGATTTCAGCCGGAAATCCATGAAGGCGAAAGATGTATTGAATGAAGAGTTTAGAGAGCTCCGGAGCAGAAGGCAACTTGCGAAGAGGAATAAAGTGAGCCATCTTGCTGAATCTGTCTACTACCACCCAGATGACCGTGTGTCCCAGGGAAACAGGAAGGTCAACAATAAAATCCATGGCCAGATGAGTCCAAGGACGAGATGGTATAGATAAAGGCAGAAGAAGTCCCTTGGGAGGGGAATGACCAGATTTAGATGTTGCACAAATTGCACATGACGAGACGAAGTCTAACATCCTTCCGAAGAGAAGGCCACCAGACAAGACGGGAAATCAAGTCCGTTGTCTTACGAATCCCCGGATGGCCAGCCTGCTTGGAACAATGAGATTGTTTGAGAATGGACTGGCGTAGTTCTGGAGGAACAAATGCTACCCCTAAGGGTGTATTCACTGGTGCCGAAGACTGTGCAAATAATAATTTAGAAGCTAAGGAAGGAGTAAGGGCTGCCAAAATCTTGGTAGAAGGCACAATGGGTTCAGCCTCCTCAATACTAGGCTCTTCGGGAAGAAAACTTCTGGATAGGGCATCGGCCTTCTTATTTCTGGAACCAGGACGAAAAGTCAAAACAAAGTTGAACCTGGAAAAGAATAGTGCCCACCGAGCCTGTCTAGGATTCAGACGTTTAAGGGTTTGAATATATTCCAGATTCTTGTGATCCGTAAAAATTGTTACAGGAACCGTAGAACCCTCTAATAAATGCCTCCATTCTTCCAGAGCTAGTTTTACCGCCAAAAGTTCACGATTCCCCACATCGTAGTTCTGTTCAGGAGGGGAGAATTTTTTGGAAAAGAAGGCGCAGGGGTGTAATTTTCCATCGGATGGAAGCCTCTGAGAAAGAACTGCCCCTGCCCCTACATCAACTTCAATAAAAAATGGCAGAAGAAGATTGGGGTGTCTTAGAATTGGAGCAGAAGAAAAAGAGTCTTTTAAAGTCTTGAAGGCTTCCAGGGCCTGGGAAGGCCAACAATTAGGTCTTCCGCCTTTACGGATGAGGGATAGAATAGGTGCAATCTTGGAAGAAAAGCCCTTGATGAATTGCCGGTAGTAGTTAGCGAAACCAATGAAGCGTTGAATGGATCTTGTGCTGGTTGGAAGAGGCCAATCTTGTATGGCGGTAGTCTTGGCTGGATCCATTTCGAACCCTTCTTTGGAGATGATGTATCCCAAAAAAGGTATTTTGAGAGTTTCAAATGAACATTTCTCCAGTTTAGCAAAAAGAGCATTCTTCCTTAAGCGGGAGAGAACTTCTCGTACATGGAGCCAGTGTTCTTTCAAGGATTTGGAAAAAATCAAAATATCATCCAGGTAGACAACAACATAAAGTCCCAGTAAATCTCGAAAGATTTCGTTTACGAACTCCTGGAAGACTGCGGGTGCGTTGCAAAGCCAAAAAGGCATGACGAGGTATTCATAATGTCCATCACGCGTATTAAAAGCAGTCTTCCATTCATCGCCCTCACGAATGCGGATCAGGTTATAAGCTCCGCGTAGATCTAACTTTGTGAAGAGACTGGCTCCCCTAAGTTAATCAAATAATTCTGAGATGAGGGGAAGGGGATAGCGGTTCTTACAAGTAATCTTGTTCAGACCCCGGTAGTCGATACATGGTCGTAAACCGCCGTCTTTCTTTTGGACGAAGAAGAATCCTGCACCAGCTGGAGACGAAGAAGGACGAATAAAGCCTCTTAAGAGATTTTCCTGAATGTAGTCTTTCATAGCCTTGGTCTCAGAAGGGGAGAGTGGATAAGTACGTCCACGAGGAGGCATGGTACCAGGAAGTAGTTCAATAGGACAGTCATACGGTCGGTGGGGTGGAAGGGTTTCAGCAGACTTCTTGCAAAAAAGACGTCAGAAAAGTCTTGATAAACAGAGGGCAGAGAGGAGAAGTCCATGGTAACTGAGGATAATTTCAGGAGGGGATTGCTAGGAATACAGTTCTGCTGGCAGAAAGAACCCCAATGGGAGATTTGAGAGGTTGCCCAGTCAATAACCGGGTTATGAAGATGAAGCCAAGGCAATCCTAGAACTACTGGTGTGGAGGGACAGTCGATGATAAAAAAGGAAAGTCTCTCAGAATGTAGGGAGCCGACCATGATGGAAAGCTCAACAGTAGACTTCGAAATGAAAGCAGAAGACAGAGGTTTGTCATCGATGGCCAAGACTTGTAGTGGAACAGGTAAGGGCTGTAGTGGTATGGCATGTTGTTCAGAGAAGACTCGATCCATAAAGTTCCCTGCTGAACCAGAATCAAGGAACGCCTGGGAGTGGATGGTCTTGGAGGAAAATCGAATCTGTATTGGAAGAAGAAATCTATGAGAAGAATTGTGGGGAAAAGGATCAATCCCGCCCAGGTAGGTCTCCCCAAACCTACCTAGGCGTTGTCGTTTCCCGGCCTCACGGGACATTCATGGGCAAAATGCAATTTGCCCCCACAATAAAGACAAAGTCCAGCTACCCGTCTCCGCTGTTTCTCCTGTTCGGAAAGCCTGGCTCTTCCTATCTGCATGGGTTCTTCAACCTTAGAAGAAGGAGAAGCCGACAAGGAAGAAGATGATGGAGGAGACGTCGTATTAGGCAGCACGGGTCTTTGAAAGGGAGGAGCCAGAGTAGGTTGGAACCTTTTGAGACGGTCTTTATCCACTTGATGCTCTCTTTGCCGAGTGTCCACCTTGATGGCCAGAGCAATTAGGTCCTCCAGAAGCATAGGCAGCTCGCGAGAAACCAGGTCATCTTTCAGGCGGATAGAGAGCCCGTTGTAAAAAGCGGCATGATAAGCGTCATTGTTCCAACTTGTCTCTGCAGCTAATGTACGAAACTCAATGGCATACTCAGAGGCACTGCGGCTCCCTTGTCGAATCTGAAATAGCCGCGAAGAAGCAGACACAACTCGGCCAGGAGCGTCAAAGACGGTCCGGAACGCCTGGAGGAAAGCCTTGGCGTCGTCAATTAAAGGAGATTCCTTCTTCCACAGCGGAGACGCCCATTCGAGTGCCTTTCCTGCCAGACGCGTGATGACAAATCCCACCTTGGCACGCTCAGATCCGAATTGAGCGGGTTGCAGAACGAATTGGATCTGGCACTGGTTAACGAATCCTGGGCAAGCTTGGGGATCTCCACTGTAGAGAGGAGGTGCCGGGATACGTGGTTCAACCGCGGACGCAGCAGGAACCGGAGCAGCAACAGGAACTGGAGTAGGAGCTGCGGGCGTAAGGATAGATAGTTTCTCCAAGATGGCCACCAGCGCCTGTCCGAAATGAGACTGCTGAGCCTCGTAAGACTCCATGCGGGCAGCCAATCCGCGAAAAGCTCTGCCGAAATCGGGCTGGGCTTCCTCCGAAGGGTCCATGGCCCAATTATAATGTAAGGGCCCGAAGGCTCAAACTGGAGTAGCGGACCAAAGAGGAAGCTGAAGTTCAGCACAGTTCGCGGTACAATAGGATTAGGCAAAAGAATGGTCAAAGTCCAGGCAAATAGGTCAGTTCAGGCGGCAAGGGTTCAATAACGAGAAACAGGCAAAGGGTCAAGATCAGGAACAAGAATCAATATATATTAGCACACCCAGGAACACACGAAGTAGAACCTATAATTGGGAAATGTTTGCAGACGTTTAGGCTCCTTAAATAGGCCTCCATTGGCGCCAAAGGATAAACGTTGGCTGCGCTGGCATAATTGCGCAGGCGTTCTGATGCGGTCGTCCATCCAAGCGCCGGCGTCCATTCTGACGCTGGCGAAAACGCGCTGGCGTCACAGTGTCGCACCTGGGAAGAACCGCGTGGGAGGACTGGGCGCCGCCATCTTGGACAGCGGGGCGGCGTTGAGGCAGGAGGTAATTCTCCCTTACAGCTACTCCAGCAGAATTCTGCACTGAAATCCATTTCTCAAAAGAGCAAACATTTTTTTTTTATATTCAATTTTGAAATCTTACATGGGGCTAGACATTTTGTCAATTTCCCAGCTGCCCCTGGTCATGTGACTTGTGCCTGCACTTTAGGAGAGAAATGCTTTCTGGCAGGCTGCTGTTTTTCCTTCTCAATGTAATGTGAATGAATGTGTCTCAGTGAGACATGGGTTTTTACTATTGAGTGTTATCTTGTGTTAGGGAGCTGCTATCTGGTTTCCTTCCCATTGTGCTTTTGTTTGGCTGCTGGGGGGGGGGGGAAGGGAGGGGGTGATATCACTCCAACTTGCAGTACAGCAGTAAAGAGTGATTGAAGTTTATCAGAGCACAAGTCACATGACTTGGGGCAGCTGGGAAATTGACAAAATGTCTAGCCCCATGTCAGATTTCAAAATTGAATATTAAAAAATCTGTTTGCTCTTTTGAGAAGTGGATTTCAGTGCAGAATTCTGCTGGAGCAGCACTTTTAACTGATTCATTTTGAAAAATTTTTTTTTTACCCAAGACAGTATCCCTTTAAGAGATTGTAGATATCACTCTGGAGAACCGATTTCTCTAGTCAGTAATCACTTTATTTGAAAAATGCACTACATGTTTCGAGTGATCCTTCGTCAGGTGCCTTGTTTATCTGATAACTAAGGATCAAATCATCCAGAAAGTGTGCATACCCTATTTAAGAGCACAAGTAAGTGATCTCTTATCCAGAAACCCATTATCCAGATTTACAGGAATGTCATCTCCAATAGAGCCCATTTTAATTAAATAATTGCAATTTAAAAAAATATGATTTCATTTTTCTCTGTACAGATATGGGACCTGTTATCCAGAATGCTTGGGACCTGGGGTCTTTCGGATAACAGATCTTTCCGTAATTTGGATCTTCACACCTTAAGGCTTGGGGATGCTTCCAATAAGGATTAATTATATCTTGGTTTGGATCAAATACAAGCTACTGCTTTATATTACACCGAAAAAGGAAATACATTTTTAAAATTTGGATTATTTGGATAAAATGGAGTCTATGGGAGATGGCCATTTCGTAATTCTGAGCTTTCTGGATAACAGGTTTCCGGTTAACGGATACCATACCTGTATTATTAAAACAGAACTTTCCAGTAATCCATTTTGGAGGCAATGCAATCCATTTTGGTTTACTTACTGTTTAAATTTATTTTTGGCAGACTTCAGGTTTGTGGCCTTAAAGGAGAAGGAAACCTAGTCGGCGCAAAAACCCTCCCCCCCATCCCGTGTGTTGCCCACCCTCCCTCCTCCCCCCTGGCCTACCCGTCCTGCTGGGCAAATGCCCCTAACTTGTTACTTACCCTTCTGCGCAGGTCCAGTCTACGGAGTTCACCGACGCCATCCTCTTCCACGCAATCATCTTCCTGCTTCGACCGGCACATGCGCAGTAGGAGCATTTCGCCGATACGATCTACTGCGCATGCGCCAAAAGTCACGAAAAAAAACGTTGAGACTTTTGGTGCATGCGCAGTAGATCCGTACCGGCGAAATGCTCGTACTGCGCATGCGCCAAAACGCTGGTCAAAGCAGGAAGAAGATTGCGTGGAAGAAGATGGTGCCTGTGAACTCCGTGGACTGGACCTGCGCAGAAGGGTAAGTAACAAGTTAGGGGCATTTGCCCAGCGGGACAGGTAGGCCAGGGGGGAGGAGGGAGGGGTTTTGCGCCGACTGGGTTTCCTTCTCCTTTAATGACTGACTACCAGGCACCAATGTGACTTTCTTGTGGCTCCCCCTTATATAATTTATATATAAACTGGTCCATCCCATTGTATAGATCAGGGCTTAATTTGCATGAGTTTCTCTGGTTACATTAGTTATCTCCAAAATTAAATAGGCAAGTTCATTTTATATATGTATTAAGTATTTTATTACAGGTATGGGACCTGTTATCCAGAATGCTCGGGACCTGGGGCTTTCCGGGTAATGGATCTTTCTGTAATTTGGAACTTCATACCTTAAGTCTACTAGAAAATCATGTAAATGTTAAACCTAATGGGCTGGTTCTGCTCTCAATAAAGATTAATTATATCTTAGTTGGGATCAAGCTACTGTTTTGTTATGACAGAGAAAAAGGAAATCATTTTTTAAAATTTAGATTCTTTGGATAAAATTGGGTCTATGGGAGACAGTCCTTCCAGTAATTCGGAACTTTCTGGATAACAGGTTTACGGATAACGGATTCCATACCTGCATTTATTTATGATCTGTTATCTATATAGCTCAAATCGTGATCTATACTGAGAAGGCTTATCTGTCCCTATAAGGTCCTTATCACATTCACACACACGTCATATCATCAGAAGCCAATTTACCTGCCTGTATGTTTTGGAGTGTGAGAAGAAACCGTGGGAGACATGGAGAGAATATATGAAGTCCTTGTAGATTTCGATTTTTAACTCCTTATTCCAGAAGCCCCCATAGGATTTAAATGCACTCTCCTTATTAGTATTTATATCCCAATTTTAAGTTCCTAGTATTTTACATTTTCCTGGAATATTTTTTTTACACAGCCCCATACAGACAACTGGCATGACACCCCTCGGAAAGTAACACAATTTTGACACCTCCCCTGGGAAATGTAAAATTTGGTTTCTACTGTACCAAAATATTCTGCAGCGCTGTACAATAGATGAGTTTATATCTTGAGCATAGACATTATATGCAATGATACAGCCAATAACCAATAGAGGTGACAATGAGGGCCCTACTCAGTAGAGCTTACAATCTTAAAAGTGAAATAAATCCTAGAAATGCTTATTTTTTATATTTAATTTATTGAACTCCCCTAAAGGTTCAGCATATCTATAGTAGTAATGATTCAGGCCCTTAAAGTTGTCCTCAGGAGTTTCCCATTTTGGCTATTGTTAAGATTGTCTGCGACATGCACATGCTCTGTGTGATTTCAACAGCTGTAAAGAAGAAGCTTTGTGGTTGTCTCAAATCATCTGGAAATTACTGGAAAGTTCTGTTTTAATAATGAGGTTTGCCTGTGATAAGCTAATGCTACTGGACTTTAACATGTTACATGCTGGTTTCTGAACTGCCATGTACCAAAAAATATGATTTTTTTGCAAATCAGCCTTATATTGTGGCATTTAAATGATATATATTCAGTTTATTGTGCGTCAGCCCCTAAGCTCAGTAACTAACAGCAGCGCAGAGCATGAGCAGTGAAATCAACACAAAAAGAAAAAGGGGAGCTACAGGGGCATCTTTGGAGACAGAGATTTACTGATAAAGAGGTGGAGTTGTCTGGGCTTGTACAGACATGTACAACATTTCTGCCCTATTTCTTTAGTTAAGCTTTAGCTTGCTCCATTCCTGAACTGACAGGTTGTGCATAGGGAATGGCACCCACCAAATCTGGAAGCATCACATCTGAGTGTGCTGATATCTGGCCTCTGTTTAGCTTACAGTTGTTTTTTTAAGCTGGTAGGGGAGTCCCATAACCTTCTTTCAGCTTCCTTCCTTCTGAAAAGGCCAAGATTAGTTATTGGAATTTCCCACGGGTGCTGTCTTGTGAGATGTGGCATTTTCCATGCAGGAAGCAGTATAATCACTCCTGGTAGTACTTGGATGGACTAAACTATTTAAATAGGAAGCCTCCGGCTCCTTTCCCCTATTCTCAAGCCCTGGTAGTTTTTTTAATGGCATTCATCCACCTTATAATATCATACTTCAAGAGCAGCTGTTGAGACCATGTAGATACATATACCCTATAGCTATATGAAATGCCTTGTGGGTCTTTGCTCATTACAGATAACCTGAACAATAATATTTGTTTTTGTGTAGTCAGTTGTAAATATTATAGTTGCAGGCTTCCCATCTGTCCATCTAGTTCATTTGTAGTATTTAGTGGCACTGTTGTCTCTTAGGTTTCAAATATATATATATATATATATATATATATATATATATATATATATATATATATATATATATATATATATATATATATATATATATATATATATATATATATATATATATATGATAAATATATAGTAGAGGTGGGTCATACACCATACCTCCCAACTGTCAGATTTTTTGCAGGACAGTCCCAATTTTGACAGCTCAACCTGCAGTCCTGGATTGTTACTGAAATGTCCCGACTTTCTCTTTGATCTCCTGCACTGAACAGCCAGAAAAATATACAAAGTTTATAAAACTTAATTGGCTTTTGACAGAGAGACCATAATATGTGGCAGGTGCACTTAGATACTTTGTAACTATTTTTAAGATAAGCAAAGAAACAGTTGTAACAATTTAAGATAAGCAGGTCTCTTGGGGAAACTGTGCAACACCTTCATTAGCAAAACTGTAATAACACATAAAAATCACAGAAATGTGTTCAAACTTTCCTAACCTGCCAAATTTTGTAAAATGAGCATGGCAGGTGGGGTCACAAAAAATGGGCGTGATCAACTTTTTTGTCCCTCTTTCTATTTCCAAAATTTGGGAGGTATGATAAATGTCATTTTAATTTACGGGTATAGTCTTTCTGTCCAACAGGTGGCCTGCAGACCAGATGAGGCCAAATGATTTATATGGCCACTACATGAAATATTTAGAGCAGTACTTACTTGATTTTGACACTTAGGTTAGAAAATGTTAAATACCAGGGGTCGTGGTACTGGAACTGCATGTCGCCTACTGTGGGATTCTTAGTTTTTGTTTCATTCATTTGAGTGGAATACAGAAATACACAAAATCTAAGTTTGTAGATTCAATGATCTTTGCAGGGAAATTTACTTTTAATCCTGGTGACAATGTCGATTGTATTTCTCCAGAATGATCTGTTTTCTGATTGGTCTTCATGCTTTTCAGTGGCACATTAATAATTTTTTTGTGATTTAAACAAATCTCTAATACAAAAGTAAAAGTAGTCAAGGTCCCGTGGAAGTTAGTGGGAGCTGCGTTGGCCCTATTGGACCAGTAGACTAGTAAATGTCTGAAAAAGTTTTTTAGAGACATTTTTATCTTTTATTTGTATCTATTGTCAATAAATTTTCCAATCATACTTTTTGTATTTGGATCTTTCAATACCTTTTTCATTCATTTATTCATTCGTGGTTTTAGAGAAATAAAGTTTAATAGGCTTTCTTTTCATCAACACAGAGAGCCTTCCAGAGCATGTGCAGGCTCCATGTAGGTAAACTGCCAGAAAAGAATTGTAAGGGACAGAAGTGCCTGTGAACTATATGGAGCTGCTCTGCATTTTTATCTCAGGTTTTTAAAAATAACTTCTTTTCTATGTTACAGACTGTACGGTGAAGGAGAAGCTTGGCTGGCTTTTTTATGAATGAAACTGAAAGAGTACTTTATCCTGGACAATTCTAAAGTTTGTCTTTGGAAATATCTTTTTTTTGGTCTTTCAGTCTGGTTCTAATGTGCAGTCTTCATCTTCTATGCCTCCATTATCAGCTCTTAAGTTGTTATCTTACAATTATTAATACCTGTTGTTATTTAGGAAAACTGTAGACCTTTCCAAAGCTTTATTGCATCTAACAGGGCCTCCTATCTGCCACCTCTGCCTCCACTTTTCTCTTGGGTTAACTGTCCTCCTATTTGAACCTAGGTGGGAAAAAGGGGTACACTTCTGTAGAGAGAGCATTCATGCACTCTACTCCATTAAAGGGCAATGCTTCCTTGTAGAACAGGGATGTAGGGTAATTTACATTCAAATTGCGATTTGCCTCTACTGAGAGAACACTGCCTTAGGTGAGACCTAGGTCTGAGGCAAATGTGTCACTCTATGGGGCAGATTTACTAGGACAAAGTGGCCGTCGCTAGGAAAAATTTGACAGAAATCTCATCCTCAGAGACATCGCCAATTTACTAAAAGGCATAGAGGACAATTGGCTAGTGAAAGAGACCGTCGCTATCGCAGTTTTGCGCCCTATAGCCAGGAGAATTTTCACTCAGGCAAACGATTGTTACTCCACAAATTCACTAAAGTGCGAATTTTACAGATCGTTATGAACAGATAAGATGAAGCTACATCCTCCTCAGTCTTATGTCTGTGATATCATATCCTGTATGCTGAAAAGTCATCATTTTTTTCATATTTTTTCATATTTTAAAGCTGGATTGTCTTCAAAAGTCCTAACTGTTAAAGATTTTTGTGTTAACATTTCTTTCCCAACCATTTCAGGGGCATGCCACATTTGTTTTAGGGTGGGCTCATGTCTATGGCATTAGAGGATCTCTTTTGTCTTTATTTTGCTTCCTTGGACATTTGAAATAATAAGTGGCCACTTCAAGCATTTGCATCAACATCTCTAATAAAGACATATATATGATCTATATGTACCTATTCAAATTGACCTAAGTGTAAGAGTACCAACGAAGTTTCACTAGGCAGAAATGAACGCTAGTGAAAGATCGATATGAAATAGTCGCGCTGACAAATTAATGCTAGCGAAACTTTGCAAGCGTTTTGCTGCCCAGACGCAACTTTGCCTTTTAGTGAATTTGCCAGCTAAGGAGGTCCCTCTGTTACAAGGAAAACAGAATAATGCTAACTTAACATATAATTCTCCACTAAGTAATGCATATTTCAAAAGTAAATGTAATAACCTCTGCTGTATGAGTTTGTCAGGCAAAATGGGAGACCAAAAATTAATAAAAAGCAAGAAAACACCGGCACAGCATGCTTGACAAAGAGGTTACGCCCCGAAACGTTGCATCCGCAATAAATGAGCAAGGGGTCTCCCTGCTAGAAGCAACCCATGCTGTGCCTGTGTTTTCTTGCTTTTCATGTGGATCTTGAGGTTGCCAAACGCCTCCTTCACTGAGCACCTGGGTTTCGTTTGTGATTAGGAAGGCCAGGGTGTGCTAGGGTAATTTTTTTTCAGACCTAGAATTAATTGCATGCTCTAAAAATTATGATATAATTGGTATTACTGAGACCTGGTGGGATGAAACATGTGACTGGACGGGGAATTTAAATGTTTACACCCTTTTTAGGAGGGACAGAGGGATAAAAAAGGGTGGAGGAGTGTGTTTGTATGTAAAGCCTGAATTACAGCCATGCACTAAAGAAATAACCAAAGCTGGCACTGGTGAGGGTGTAGAATCCCTCTGGGTAGAGATTTTGACTGGGCAAAAGGTTACAAAGAGAATTATCATTGGTGTATGCTATAAACCACCTCGTATAAGTGATGAGTATGAAGCCCAGCTACTCTTGCAGATACAAGCGGCTTCACAGCTGGCTCAAGTTGTTGCTATGGGTGACTTCAATTATCCAGACATTGACTGGAGTAATGGGGTTGCCAAGACAGAGAAAGCTAGTAGGTTTGTAAATATGCTGAATGACAACTTTTTATTCCAGCTCGTTCAAGAACCTACTAGGAATAACTCACTTTTGGACCTTGTAGTAAATAATAATACTGAACTCATCTCTAGCATTTGTGTGGATGAGCATTTAGGGAATAGTGATCATAACATGGTCTCCTTTGAGATTCTGTCGCAGAAGCAATTCTATAAGGGAGTAACTAAAACACTAAATTTCAGACGTGCAAACTTTGACAGTATAAGGGCATCTCTGCATCATATTAAATCGGAAATGCTTTTCACAGGGTTAAACACGGAACAAAAATGGGAAGTCTTTAAAATGCTGCTTAATAAATATACATGTCAGTATATTCCCCTTGTAAGCAAGGAATGACGTTGCAAAGCAAAACCTTTTTGGTTCAATAGTGTTGGTGTTGAGGTGGGTAAGAAAAGATGCGCTTTTAAGGCTTTCAAGTTAGCTGGGACAGCTGAATCATTTAAAAGGTGCAAGGAGGCAGATAAATCATGCAAAGAAGCTATAAGGCAAGCTAAAATTGATAAGGAAAAGGATATTGCAGCAAGCAGTAAATATAATCCAAAATTTTTTTTTAAATATGTTAATAGTAAAAAAATTAAGCAGGTAGGGGTGGGACCTTTGGTATCAGGGGGGGTCAGCTGGTTGATGAAAAACAAAATAAAAGTGCAGATTCTGAATTCATATTTTTCGTCTGTCTACACAAATGAGGAACCAGTTAATGAAGGTTTCCTTCTTAATAATCCCAATTAATGATGCATGGTTCAGACATGAGGCGATTCAATAGAGACTAGAACATGTTAAGATAAACAAAGGTCCGGGACCAGATGGTATTCATCCCAGGGTACAAAGCTCAGCTCTGTGATTGCCAAACCTCTTTACTTCATTTTTTCTCTGGAAAAAAGGCGCTTGCGAGGGGACATGATTACACTTTACAAGTACATTAGAGGACATTATAGACAAATACCAGGGGACCCTTTTTACCCATAAAGAGGATCACCGTACCAGAGGCCACCCCTTCAGACTAGAAGAAAAGAACTTTCATTTGAAGCAACGTAGGGGGTTCTTCACAGTCAGGACAATGAGGTTGTGGAATGCACTGCCGGATGATGTTGTGATGGCTGATTCTGTTAATGCCTTTAAGAGTGACTTGGATGATTATTTGGACAGACAGAATATCAAAGGCTAAACTCTATAGTTAGTATAGGTATGGTATATATAATTTATGTGAAAGTATGGAGGGGTGTGTGGATACTGGGTTTTCATTTGGAGGGGTTGCACTTGATGGACTTTGTTTTTTTTCAACCCGATTTAACTATGTAACTATATGTGGTGAAGTGGCGCGAAGTGCGACGGTGCATTCATTGACGAAAATTCGTCCTTTAGTGAATTTGCCCCAGTGTCTGTATCTATATGAAAAGATGTGTCTGTTATGATCAGTCCTGCATACTGTTGACACACAGTTTAAGATTTCAGAGTCTGGTTTGGTATCATGCCAAATCTTTTATTTTGAGTCAAATTCTGTTACATAAATGTATTTTTTCATTAACTGATCTTTCCAATGAAATTTTTATGAAAATGTAACATATTGGCTGGCTGTTTATGGGCTCTGGCTTCATAGAGAGTTGGCTCTCACCTCCACTGCAACAAGTTACACCACAGAAGCAGCTTCTGTTGTACATGTTTGGGGAAATTAGAGTGATGATTAACATTTTATGGAACAAAAAATGGAAGGCAGGCCCAGATCTCCGACAAACACAGCAGAATTCCACCCGCGCTCCCAGCTGCTGCTGCCATTTATACACACAAAGAATATCATCGCTTTTCCTGACACATATCTTTTTCCTGTAGTGAAAAACCAAGAAGCACACAAATAGATTGCTTGGTGAAATCTGTGTTTTATTAAGCCCATGTGTATCCACAAAAAGGGCAACGTTTTGGGCCCCTCTGGGCCCTTTATCTAAATATGACGGGTACATATAGGTAATCTACAGTCATATGAAAAAGTTTGGGAACCCCTCTTAATTCTTTAATTCTGTTTATCATTGGCTGACTTTTGAAATTAGCAACTTCCTTTTAATATGTAACCAAACAGATTCATCTAATTACTTGGTTCCATCATTGCAGCCCTTCATCATGTGCATTTGGGGCTAGGGTATGTATGTGTGCACCTCCCCACAATTCTGGCTGCTTAAGTAAATGTGCATAAAGAACCCAGCGCATGAATACATGGCTCAGTGCATGCAGTTCACCCTATGTTTTGGGGTGGATGGTTGCGCTGAAGGAACCATCTTGAGGTCATTTTATTATAGTACCTATACATGGACCTTATCTTATTTGGCCTGGGACTGCTGGCTGCTATAAGTGTCACATATAAGTGTCACATAAAAAAAATCTAGACATTAATTACTCTTATCTAGTTAGTTAGTTCGTAAAGTCAGATGTTGATTGAACTACTAAAAACTGTCAGCTGCAGACTGCATTCGGCCATTGATGCTTGTAATATAATCCAGCTATTGGCCCAATCTACTAAATGATCAAATCTACCTGTTTGGCAATCAGACAAATGAGCTGATCTTTCTTTTTATAGCTAGCATTGAAGGACATCTATGATCCGACATGTCAGAGATCAGAGCGCCTTGTGTTCCTATTATTGTTATGCTCATTATCTAAAGGCAAGGTATTTTGACAATTTTATTTCACCTAAAGAGATTCACACGGCCAACCCTGGAGTAGAGTGTATAGTTACTTAGTTAACTTGAGTTGGAAAAAGACCAAAGACCATCAAGTTCAACACCTCCAAATGAAACCAAGCACACATACATTTACAGATACTAATACGACCCCTCCATACACTCATATAAATTATATCTAAATTAATTGTATATGTTAGTATCACTATAACCTTGAATATTATGCCTGTTCAAGAAACCATCCAAAGGCATTAACTGAATCACAATTACAGAAGCCATTACATCATCGGCAGGGCATTTCCTGACCTCACTGGGAAAAACCATCTACTTTGTTTTGAATGAAAGTTCTTTACCTGTAATCTAAAGAGGTAGCCTCTGGAGTGATGATCCATTTTACGGGGGAAAAAGATTTCTCAATATCTATGACGTACTTATATGGAGTAATCCTGTCCACTCGCAAGTGTCTTTTTTTCCCAGAGAAAACAACCCCAACCTTGACAATCTACATTCAAAATTTAAATCTTCCATCCCCTTAACCAGTTTAAGTGCACGTCGATGCACTCTCTCCAGCTCCATAGTATCCTTCTAAAGGACTAGAGGCTAAAACTGCACTGCATACTCCAGTTGAGGCCTTACCAAGGTCCTATAAAGAAGCAAAGTTATGTTTTCAACCCTTGCGCTTATGCCATTTTTTATGCAAAACAGCACTTTATTTGCTTTAGTGGCCACAGAATGACTCTGCCTGAAATAATACAACTTGTCTAGAAATAAACCCTAGCTCCTTCTCAATAAAGGAAACCCCAAAACACTGCAATTTATATTATTTCTACCAAAGTACATAAACTTACATTTATCAACATTGAACCTCATTTTTCAGTTTGCAGCCCAGTTTTCCAATCACTCTGCAAAGAGGCAGCATTTCGCATAGAACGTAGAGTTCTACTCAATTTATTATAAAAGATCAGTTGTTGGCACTAACCCTGTTGCTAATATACAGATTCATGGGAACACTATGAAACAGAATAGACATAAAACTATAGCAACAGATGGGAAAATTGCACTTCTAGGCAGAATGAGAATGTTTGTGGCTACACTCATCGCACTTGCAAACAAACACATTACCTACAGAAAGGCATATTGCAGGAAATTATTGCATAAACAAAGATGATAGCCTCGTTAATCTGCAAAAAAATGTATTTTAAATCCATAAACCCTGACTAATCTAATTATTAAAAGGGTAAATTTAACAAATAACTGGGAGAACTCATTAGTGAGCTGTTTGGTAAGTAACAAAATATACTTCCTATGGAAATATTAATGCAATTACAGTTTATTGCCCAAATGTATTGTCTCTGAGTTTTTTAGTATGACAAATCTTTATAGTGTAGGCTTCAGTTTTAATTTGCAGAGTACTAAAAATGGATTAAAAAGTGAAAAATGCCACTTATATATAAATTTAAATGGACATGTACATGCCTGCTTATTCATTACCTTGTAGTAAACTAGCAAAGCCTTTTGGAGAAGTTTTTTTTGTTTCCCGTACAGATTTTTCACTTGTCCTGAACCTTGCTTGTTGCACCATAGATAGATATTCAGATAGCAGCCCCTCCTCCCACAGACACTATCAAAGCTCCTGCAGTTCTGTAACTTTGTTCTTTGCTTTCCTTTGGAGGGGGGAGCTTTCTCTCCTTGCTGCCTTCCTAGTTAGTTTTACTGGTTACTAGATGAGGTAAAGGAGCTGTGAGTTCCCTCTGCTATCCACCTCACACACACTGCGCTCCTTTCCTGCCTGCAATACTTCTTTTTACATTAACTACTTACTGCCTCCTTTCTCCTGAGCTATTTTAACCCTTCCTAGACTTCCTCTTAAGTTTTCCTGGTTTTCAAGTATGTCCTCCTTATTTTATCCTTTTTTTCTATTCCCTGTCATCAGTCCTGGGAGTGTACTCCTGTGTTTCTGCCATTCATTTTTGTGTAAACAAATATAATAAACTATCTATATAAAATATTTTTTCCAGTGCCCAAAATGAATTGTGTGTGTGTGTGTGTGTGTGTATATATATATATATATATATATATATATATATATATATATATATATATATATATATATATATATATATATATATATATATATATATATATATATATATATATATATATATATATTTTTGAAAACGTAAGTGGGGGCAGAGATCACAGGACTATCTTATTTCAATCCTTCTGAAGTGGTGTCAGTGGGAGCTTATCTTGATACCTGCCTATTGTTCAATTGACAGGCTCAGCAGACAAGGCTCTATTTACATTACAGCAGCTTGTAGGAGGGAGGGGTAATGACATCACTCCAACTTGCAGTGCAGCAGTAAAGTGTGACTGAAGTTTATCAGAGCACATGACCTGAGGGCAGCTGGGAAATGTCAAAATGTCTAGCCCCATAGCAAATTTTAAAATTAGATATAAAAAAATCCATTTCTTGTTTTGAAAAACGGATTTCAATGCAGGATTCTGCTGTAGTAGCACTATTAACTGATACATTTTGTAAAAAACATGTTTTTCCACGACAGTATCCCTTTAAATGATTTTAGACTTAAAGATATGGTCATCCGAATTACAGAAAGGAAAAGCTGCTGAAGTTTTTCTGCATTACAAAAGCCCTTTAGGGGATAATTTCAGAAACTGCTAAGATTTTTCAGCCCAAAACCCAGCACAAATAAGGGAGATGGCCTTCCTGTAATTCGCAGCTTTCTGGATAACGAAGCCGCGACCCCCCTTATATGGCCCTCCACATCAAAGTCTGCCTGCTGTGTCTGTTTATTTTATGTAAGATTTAAAAGGTATCACCACAGAGAGTAACTGGCCCCTGCATTGTTTAAACCTCAAATTCACACTGTAATCCCCTGTATTGTTCACACCTGTGATCCCACCTGAGACCCAGACTGAAACTGCCCATATTGTTCACCTGTTCACACCTTATTCAAAATGCTAATGGGGCAACAGCACTGTGTCACTGTATGTAGTATATCTTAGACTGGTCCTGATTCCTGTCTCCTGCTCTGTTCTGCCTTCCATATGCTCCCTGTGTGTCATACTTTGGTATTTGTTCTGGGTGTTTGTTAGCATTTGAAAATTATTGTTAGTGGCTCCTAAAGTGTTTAATCATATGCTGGGGTACTGTATTATACACAGAGGGGAGGAGGAGGCATATGGATTTATGGGTATGTCTTATATGACTTATTATATAGCTATTTTCACATATGAGTGTCAGGACTGCCAGAAGTACCCGACCCAGAAGTACCTGACGGCACTTTTTACATTCCCGGCGTTCACAGTGAAGATCCAAGATGGCGGCGCCCATGCTGAACCCATGGCTGCAGCGTCGCTGCATGATGATGTCATCACTGGCTCCAAGAATCGGAAAGCCGATGCTCTGTCTCAAAGTTTTCGATGCTCTGTCTCAAAGTTTCACTCCGGTGGATAGTACTCCTGAAAGACAAGAGCCAATTATTCCTCCTGTCAAGATCATCGCTTCTTTATAACCTCAAATTTGCTGATCAAATTCTGGCTGGTCAATCTTCTGCCCCTCCTGATACTCCCATCGGAATGGCATTCGTACCTCCTGAACTTCGTCTGTCTATTCTGCAACAGACTCATAGCTCCAAGCAAGCGGGACATCCTGGTCCTGCCAAGACTCTAGAACTTTTACGGCGTCTAGTCTGGTGGCCGACTATTCGGAAAGATGTCAAAGACTTTGTTGCTGCTTGTACCGTTTGTGCCACTTCCAAGCCTAGCCACTCGCCCTAGCGGGTTACTACAGCCATTGCCTGTCCCCTCTCGTCCTTGGACGCATTTGGCAATGGACTTCATAGTCGAACTTCCTCCCTCCAGTGGGAACACCGTAATCTGGGTCGTCATAGATCGTTTTAGCAAGATGGCCCACTTCATCCCTTTACGGGAGCTTCCATCTGCAGTGGAGTTGTCGCAGTTGTTTGTTCAATTCATTTTCCGCCTGCATGGCTTCCCGGCGGAGATTGTCTCTGACAGAGGTTCCCAGTTCACGGCGAAGTTTTGGCGTTCCTTATGCAAGGTCTTGGGTATTGCTCTCCAATTCTCCTCTGCCTATCATCCCAAAACGAATGGGGCAGCGGAGCGAGTGAATCAAGCATTAGAACAATTCCTGAGAAATCATGTCTCCCTCTGCCAAGATGATTGGTCTGACGTTCTCCCGTGTCATTCATCCACTGGAAAATCTCCATTCATGTCTGTGTATGGCCAACATCCTCAAGCCTTTCTGCAAGACTTTGTTTACACTGATGTCCCAGCCGCTGATGACCATGTGGCCCATATGTCCGCTATTTGGGCTGCAACCAAGTCTTATTTGGAGAAGAGTGCTCTTGTGCACAAGACCTTCGCTGATTGGAGACGTAGGTCCTCTCTTCAAGGTTGGTGATAAAGTTTGGCTTTCTTCCCGAAACATTCGTCTGAAGGTGCCATCTCCCAAATTGGGTCCGAAGTTTGTGGGTCCGTTTCCCATCTTGGAGATTATCAATCCTGTGGCTGTCAGACTTCAGCTTCCCCCTGAGATGCGAATCCCCAACGTGTTTCATGTCTCCTTGGTGAAACCCGCTACCTCCAACCGCTTTTCTGTTGACCAGTCTCCCCCTCCTACTATCCCTGTGGATGGTCAACAAGAATATGAGGTGGAAAAGATCCTTGACTCCAGAATCTCCAGGGGTTCTCTTCAGTACCTCATCAAGTGGAAGGGCTTTGGCCCTGAAGAATGCTCCTGGGAAGGACACTCTGATGTTCATGCTCCTCGTCTTGTGATTTCCACGCTAAGTTTCCCCAAAAGCCTTGTCCTGGTGGTCCAGAGGCCGACTGTGGGGGAGGGGGTACTGTCAGGACTGCCAGAAGTACCCGACCCAGAAGTACCCGACGGCACTGTTTACATTCCCGGCGTTCACAGTGAAGATCCAAGATGGCGGCACCCATGCTAAACACATGGCTGCAGTGTCATCACTGGTGCCGGGATCTCGTCATAAAAGGGCGCCCAAAACACTGTGATGGCGCCCAAGAATAGGATTTGCTGCCATTGATCCTGGGTTCCTGTTTGTGATTCCTGCTCCCAGCCTGATTACTGCTCCCAGTCTGTTTCTAGCTTCCAGCCTGTTCCTGTTCCTGCCTTGGTTCTGACCCCCTGCCTTGGTTCTGACCCCCTGCCTGAACTCTTGATATTTGATTCTGATCTGCCTGCCCTCGTTAACTCCTGCCTGTGACCACTACTACTGATTCTGCTTAACCCTTTGGATACCATGACCTTGCTCCCTCAAGAGGGCTTCCTCCTTGATCCTGACTACCTCCCTGGAGGGAGCTCCCGGCTCCCTGACAATGAGTGACATCCTTGCCAGGGCAGGCACAAGGTAGTTCCGCACCCTAGGCAAGAGCTTCACTCTGTCCTGCATTACCATTTCCCTCCTTACCATGATGGTTTTTAAATAAAGAGAGCAAGAAAGTGTACAACATTTTTTCATTTATATTACTGCTCCCTGCTCATATTGCCCCCAAGCTTTACCTGTGCCAGCAGCAGCCAAAAATAAATCTGATCACATCATATTGCCCCCAAGTATTTATGTACCTGTGCCAGCGCCCAGCTGCCTCTCTCTGCCATCCAGCACATCAGTTGACATCATTGACGCGTGTATGCACGTCGCGCTGCACCACACCGAAGGAGCTATTACTTGCCGGCAAGAGGGAGAAGGTGAAGGAAATGGATTCCACCCACTGGGTGACCATGATTACTGAAACAAATTATTAAATAAACGCTTGAAAAAAAACCTTAAAAGTGCGCCCCTCAATGATGGCGCCCTAGACAGCTGCCTACTGCCTACCCCTAGTTCCAGCCCTGATCCCTGCAGTGAGCACCAACTATTTCCTTTTTTTTGGTGTGCTATTACAGTGGACATGGTTTTGCGGTAACATGGGTGGTTTAAAGTGGGTGTGGTCTAAAAACAGGGAGTGGCTAACACTGGCTTTCGTTATCTGCCTTCCACCATGTAGATTAGAAAAATTCTGGCCCTCGGTACCATAGAAGTTGGACATCACTGATGTAGAGAGTGATATTCTGAGATAATTTGCATTTGGTTTTCATTTCTTATTATTTGTGGTTTTGAGTTATTTAGTGTTTTATTCAGTTGAACCACCCCATTAAGTTTGAAGTTTAATATTCCTGTCTCTTGTGCTTCAGTTTGGCAGCTCAGTGATCCATGAGCCGATTCTGAAATGTAACTATTTGCTGCATTATCTTGATACATTTAGTTGATACATTTCTCAGCAGCATCTGTGGAATATTAGCAACTATTGTATCAATTCTAACAGCTGCCTTTAATGAAATGCAAAGACAAAGATAACAAATGCATCAACTAAATGCATTTATGTAGAACAGTTAAAGGTTCAGTGGACCCCTCCCCCCGAGCTGCTTTAGAAGGTGAAAAATTAAACTTTAAATATTAGAAAACCAGTCGCATATAGAAAATAGAAATTAATTGGAAAGTGTATGTTTTTTCTGGTGATCTATCTGAATCCCATTGAACTGAAGAAAGTTTTGAAGGTGAACAACCCCTTGAGTTACAATATATTGAATTGGCTTTTATTTGTATTAGTTAAAGGAATTCACCTGCTGGTTAATGATGTTGCATAATTATCAAATTCTAGAGGAACATCAACAGTGGACTGTGTAATGTTACGGTTAGGTGCCCTTTTTAGATTTATGATGAGGATAGACCAGACCCTGAATCTTTAATACAAATGTGGGGTTTTTTTTCTCCCTATAATCAGTAATTGACGCTATAAGGGTTTATTTCATTTGAGCTTTTGATTTCCTCCCCCTTCAGCGAGTGAACATAAAATCAATAGGTGCATTTGTTTTCATGTTTCACTTTGTAAGCTTTTTGCTGACCAACCTGAAAATACCCTGTCGAGCAATATGTTTCTGGTCTTCCCTCAGCAAAGCAAAGCTGCTCAACACGCAGTTGAGAATGATATTTGTTCTGCTCTACTGGTGCTGTGCGAGTACCCTGACACTACACCTCCACACCCCCCCACCTCAAAAAACTGCTTGTATCTGCTGTTCAGCCTTTTCCATGGATAAGAAAGGCTCCACTAAGAAAGCAGAAGCGAGCAGTTTACACTGATACATATTAATAAATCATGTAGCACCACTGATCACCCGCTCTGCTCCATGAATAATTAATCTGCTCGGCCCAGAGCAGGGTTACTTTCACACCAGGGAGAACCTGATGGAATCTGCTAGTCTAGTGTTTCTCTAGGAAATTGCTCTTAAAAAAAAAATCGGTTAACTACACTACTAAATATTTAAGAGGCAGTTACCAAATTTTAAGGTGGTCATAGACGCACTAATAATATCGTACGCAACTTAGTTTCGTATGATATTCGCTGCATCTATGGCAGGAGACAAGCCTAGCGATATCTGCAGAAGTCTTGGATATTGGTTGGCTCGTCTGGCTGGCTTCAAAGTAAAAGCCATTGTTAATGCTGAATCATCAGCTAGAGGTAGAATTCTATTGTTTCTGCCTGTATAGATGACAATTTAGCTCTAACAGTTAATATTTAAATGAACGATCTTTCCTGCGACCAAGATTGTAATTGTAACGTCTGTTGCCACCTTTAGGGACTAAGGAGGTGCCTTTGTAAAAAAAAAAAAAAAAATTCCACTTCTGTAAGTTAAAAAAATCATCGCCAAATAATGGCAACTGTTCAACATGTTCCATAGCCTTCCCATTTATCAGTCATAGGGCATGGGACTGACATGTTCCTTCATACATCCAGCAGTACTATACAATTTAATTCTGGGGTCATATGTAGCTGTCATTAGTAGAAGGAAGGCGGTTTTTGAGTTATTTAGCTTTTTATTCTGCAGCTCTCCAGTTTACAATTTCAGCAATTTGGTTGCTATGGTCCAATTTCCGCTATCAACCATGCACCAATTTGAATGAGAGACTGGAATATGAAAAGGAGAGGTCCTGAATAGAAAGATGAGTAATAAAAATTAGCAATAACCTGAAATGTGTAGCCTTACAGAGCATTCGTTTTTAGTTGGGGTCAGTGACCCCCATCTGAAAGCTAGAAAGAGTCTGAAGAAGAAGGCAAATAATGCAAAAACCATAAAAAAAAAAAATAAAAAAAAATGAAGACCAATTGAAAAGTTGCTTAGAATTACCCATTCTATAACATACTTAAACTTAACTTAAAGGTGAACCACCCCTTTAACATCTGGTGCTGCCTGCTTTCTATGAACTTATAGCCATCTGACATAGCCCAAAGTTGCAGAGTACTGCAACGTGGCATCGGGAAGCAGCATTTCAACCTTACACTATAATGTAAGGAGTTTTAATACCAAAACAAATCCAAACCCAGTTTTGTATATAGAAAACTTAGTACGGGTATGGGGGATCCGTTATCTGGAAACCCATTATCCAGAAAGCACAGATTTACTGATAGGACATCTCCCATAGACTACATTTGATCCAAATCCAATTTTTTTTAAAGTGATAAAACGGTAGCTTGTACTTGATCCAAACTAAGATATAATTTATCCTTATTGAAAGCAAAATCAGCTTATTGTTTACATGACTTTCCAGTAGACTAAAAGTATTCAAATTATAGAAAGATCCAATATCTGGATAACCCCAGGTCCTGAGCATTCTGGATAACAGGTCCCATACCTGTACAAGTGATGAAACTGCATCATCTGTGGACAGAAATGTTGTCTTTGTTGTCCATCGCTCTAAACATGCATTCATAATATTCTTGGAATTGGAACAAATGAGTTGGGCAAATGAGAACGGAAATTAGATTTTTCAAATTTTAGAAAAATCTATAAAAATTGCAGTCTAAAAAACGCATTCAATTCTTGGGTTTCAATTTGGTTTGGCTGAACACTAAGGTCTGAATTTACCAAAACATCGCAAATACAGGTATGGGATCCATTATCCAGAAACCTGTTACCCAGAAAGCTCAGAATTACGGATAGGCCATCTCCCATAGACTCTATTTTATCCAAATAATCCAAATTTTTAAACTATTTACTTTTTGTCTGTAATATTAAAAACAGTACCTTGTACTTGATCCAGACTAAGATATATTGGAGGCAAAACAATATTAAATTAAATAAATGATTTAGTAGATCAGTAGACGTAAGGTACGAAGATCCAAATTACAGGAAGATCCATTATCTGGAAAACTCCAGGTCCCGAGCATTCTGGATAAAAGTTCCCATACCTTTACTAAATGAAATTTCTTGGTATTTGGCCAATCCCTACTCAGGGCTTGGGGTACACAGGGTGAATGATCCACTTTTCTCCTCCAGCATTCGTTTAGACTGGTATGTTCCTATTCTAATCCTAAATGGCCTTCAGGTTGAGCTCCTCTGCCACTGTTTTAAGTCCCACAAGGAGGACCAGCCTCACAGTTTGGGATCCACTGGTTTAGATGCTATCTATCCTTATTCAGTTGACAAATACAGTTTCCATTGTGGAAGCAGGGAGTCTTTTGCAGGTAATTAAAAATGATAGAGTATCATGAATAATTCCTGTTTACTAAAACACGGTTTGGCATTTCATAAAAAAAAATTAAGGGTCTTTATTGTTGAGTAGATCTAGTTTTGTATGGTTCCTATATTGGAATTGTTTCAGGGGGGGTGGAAACTATTAGGGCTAGTCCACACGGGGAGATAGCGACGCGTTTGCGGTCGCGGCGACAAAGCGCCAGGCTTTTTCAGGCGACTGTTGAAAAGCGCATCGCCTCGTGTGGTTAGCACAGGCGTTTTTACATAGGCGCCCATACAAAACTGTCGCCTGCGCCAGTCGCGGCGACTGTCGCGGCGCTTTGTCGCCGCAAACGCGTCGCTATCGCCCCGTGTGGACTAGCCCTTAGAACAGAACATCCCGCATAGCAGCTTTAGACACTAGGCAAATTTTATGGTGCTTACCCTACTCTTACATCACCAATTAACTTAGTATGGTGTAGCTAGAATGTAAATGCTTTGATAAAAGAAGAAAGAATATCTTCCTAATTAGAGCTTTAATTACTACTAATGGAAATGAATTGTATTCTGGAAATGTTAATAGGCTGGCAGAGGTAATTGCACTTATTAAGTTAGCGTCTCGCATGTCTCTGGGAACTTCTGCAAAGTAAATGTTAATGGGTATATAGATATACTGTGTGTATATATATATATATATATATATATATATATATATATATATATATATATATATATATATATATATATATATATATATATATATATATATATATATATATATATATACACACACATACTGTGTGTGTGTATATATGTATATCTATATATATGGTTCTACTTCCCATTGTGCGTCATGGGTTTCCTGAATTGCTCCTACATCAGGTGGACAGGTGTGGCTGTCCCCTTGACTTAGCCCTTTCAGACAGTCCCCCCTCCTGTGGTAACATCGATGAGAGGATCAGGCTCTGGTTATATAAATCATAGTCAGAACTGGAACTAGGGGAGTGGTGCGCGTAATCTTACGCTCAATGATACAGCAGCAGGGATGCGCAAATCATGGCTATGGCGTGTAAACTGAAGGTTGAGGTTGGGGGACACCCTCCACTGTAGGCCCAGTACTGATCACCGTGCATAATTAGGTTCAGGTAGTGAGAGAGTAGATTCAGGTGACAACTATGCATCACTAATATATACAAGTATGGGATCCGTAATCCATCCCGAGCATTCTGGATAACCGGTCCCATACCTATATTGACTAAGCAATAATTTAGTGAAGCTAAATGGACCATACCTGTGGTTCAAACTTCCAGCAAGTTTCAACTACCTTTCATACAAAGCTTGCTCTGTAGGGACCCTACCCACCCATATAATTTACAAAATATAGCCTACCTACATGCCCCTGCTTGAGCCGTAGGGTTCACCTTAATAAAGCTTACTTTCATGAATGATTTCTGATTAATCATTTAATGGAAGTCATAAAAATATATATACACACATGCACATATTTATAAATATACACTTTTTTGCCCTTTTGCCCCTGTGGCTTTTTATAACTGTTGGTTAATTGATGTTTCATTCAAGCTCCAGTTGGAACTAAACAAACTGCCCTTGTGCTTGTCACTTGTGGGTCACTGCAGGCATGATCCATTTGTGGCCTTGTATACTGTGAAGGTCAGCGGCAGTCGCATGGATATCTAACAATACTGCGTTATTTGATATTGACAAAAACCAGAAAGCTCCAAATTACGGAAAGACTGACTACCATAGACTCCATTATAATAAAATAATCCAATTTTTTTTTATTTTTTTCTCTATAATATTAAAACAGTACCAAGTACTTGATCCAAACTAAGATATAATTAATCCTTATAGGAAACAACCCCAGCCTGTTGGGTTTATTTAATGTTTACATAATTCCCCCCCCTACATAAGTTTCTTTTGTGCCTTAATTCTTTAAATACTCCTTAAGTCAGCTGGTGATGTACTTGCCAAAGTTGCGGTGATGTGGTACAATCCACACACTTGCCCTGAAAATTTTCAGTAAGGACAACTCCATCTACTGTCTGCTGTTGGAAACCTGTAGCTACCACAGTCTTTGAGGGTTCCCCTGTATCAATGCGTGTGCTTAGTTCAGAACAGAAGGCGGGAAGAGTCCTGCATGGGTACAATTGGACCCACAACCCTAATCTATACCTGATATTCTATTAATGCTTTTGTCTGTTATCATTTTTCTTGACCTATTGAATGGTATAGTTTATGTGCCATTATTCTCTGTATGTTTCCCTTTGCTGATTACAAACAACCCAAACTGGCTACCATTTCCACAAATTCAACAAGATAAAACAGGCAGATAACGCTGCAAAATTCCAATATCTGTCTGTTTAGCGTACCCTCTCTGTCTGTTTAGCGTACCCTTTGTGTCATATCCTGCCTAAAGGTGGCTATACACTTTGAGATCTCATTTTTTGGTAATTTAGTGGATCTGGGCCTGAATTGGCCACTCACATACTGGGCCAAAGGATCATACACAGGTTTATGGAGGCAGATGTAGGCATCAATGCTCCAATGCAGTCCTCTGGGTGATTTTAGCAAGATATTGATCAGGCAGGCTCATCAGTGCTGCCCCACACATGGGCCAATAAACTGCAAACTGAGTCTCGAGAGACTGAACATGCAGCTTTAGTTGGCCCATGTGTGGCTACCGTTTGGCTCTATGCCTTTGTGTGCATGCTCCTCCTGAAAACAGACCTGGTGCATGCTGTGGTTGTCGATTAAAGTCATTAGGAGTAGATGAACAGTTCAATGTTTCTGACCAAACCCTGCATCACAACCAACCTCAACTTTTGGAACTGGATGTGACATGGCCAACGGTAGCAACAACTAACCATACTGTATAGTTCGGTATTTGATTTACAGGTAGGGGGAATTGGTGACTCATTTCAGGCTGTGGCTATAAACCCTTAGTGGTTGTTACCTTTGAACTTAGAAAAGGAGCAAGCCATGGGAAATTCAAAGTCATGCTCATCTTGGCAGCCCAGTAGGGTTGAGATTATATTAAATTTATTTAGAGTGTCGCCTTGCTAGTTTGAGATCATAATATTTAGTAAGGTTTGTGTATGCATATGTTTTGTGTGTAATTCAATAGCAGAACTGCTCAAGGGTTTTTTCCAATAAGCAGCAACAACGGGTCTGGCTCTGATTTTATAGAATGTTTGTTTAATTCTTGGGAGAACAGATGTTTACGCTTGTTTCTTGAATTTTTCTCAGGATCTGTTCAAGTGGGACTCATGATGCCTTAAAATAGGGTTAATTTGACTATAAGACCAGTGGCCGAGTTCACTATCGTGGCATTGTGCCACATAAAACTGCAGTGTTCTTGAAAAACAAGTTAAAGTGCGTGTGAGTACAGAGCCTTTTGTAAAATGGAAGCTGCTCTGTACAGACAAATGTGTGTACGCCTCCGCTTTCAAGATTTTTGAATCCACGGGCTAGCATTGGGCTTCAGGTCCGTTTGATCCAAATCTGTGTCGTTTGCTTTCAGCCATGATTTTAATTTCTCTTAATTATCAAAAAAATTCTTCACTGGGATACAACAAAGCAGCATGTAGACACAACAGCAGGACATTTCAGTGGGAAGTAATTATTTGTCACCATGAGTGGAAGATTTCTGCGTTAAATCAAGTTATTGCCCACTAGCTGCTATGAGCTGGCAGTGAGACTACATGTTTGTCGCCTACAGCTTGCTTTACATATTTCTTTTTTCCCTTTGATTACTCACATCTCGTATTGATTGCTCTGATGATGTGAAAAATAGCACATTAACTGATTGGTGTCCTGAGGCTTCAGGGATTTCACTTCCAGGAGGATCAACTCTCGCATCCTTGGTTTTGTTCTGATAGCTGCCCATATATCCCAAGGCATTGGTTTTAGAATCAGTATGCTGTGTCTTTCTTTAAAGGGGATTTAAAGACAAAAATTTAATTGCAGACTTACTCGGAGTGTTTCTTTGAGCAATTTTGCTGTTTGCATGCTTTTTCTATTTTTGGCAGTTTCTGAGATATTTGCAGTTGTACACTTTTAATACCTGGCTTTTGGCTCAATGGAGAACTGGCAACTCAAGGGAATCCAATAAGTGTCTAGAAAACAAATAGGTAGGGTTGCTGACACTCTAGGCCTTCAGAGAGCTGAAGCCTGCCTAGCTGTATGATTCTAATACTTAATGCTTTTAAGAGTGGCTTGGATTATTTCTTGGACAGACATAATATCAAAGGCTATTGTGATACTAAACTCTATTGTTTGTATAGTTATGGGTGTATATCATTTATGTGAAAGTATGGAGGGATGTGTGTATATGGATGCTGGGTTTTCATTTGGAAGGTTTGAATTTGATGGACTTTTGTCTTTTTTCACCCCGATTTAACTATGTAACTATGGTGAAGCGCAGCTACTTTATAAAACCTGTGATTGTGCCGACTTAGTGGCTGTAGGTTAGTGCACAAGTTGCAGCAAAGAATCGCGGTATGTTTGCGTTATGACAATCAATCGCTGCGATTCTATTCAAAAGTGCTACATCTGTCTTCAACCTTAGGGGTGACAATCCATAACAAAATGCTGAATAAAGTTTTCAACATTACAAAATAATGCTGTAGAACAGTGCTTGTCCAATTGATTCCATATAGCGGGCCAGTTACTCACTCTACTACATGATTTGGGCTTTTGAGCAGTGTAGGGTCCATAAAAAAAAAAGTATTGGAGGGCTTCATCCATTCCACATGCCTTTTTGTATCAGAACCAGCAATTGTTTTGCCTCTGTTCCAAGAAGGCAGCAGTGAGGTAAATAAAACTTTGCTGAACCTAAACGTATTTGCCGCGCCCCCCCCCCCATGCAAAATTATCTGGACCACTTGCCGTGCCTCTGTTAAGGGGATAGAATTCTGTTCTGTTACTGCTATATTAACTGCACACAAATTCCTGATGGGATTTTGTTGCCTCCCTCTGGATCCGTTTGTACTTGGTTTTTGGAATTGTTGATTCAGAACCTTGATGCACTTATGCCTTTATTCCCCCAACCTAAATTACTGGATAACGCTAATGTAACTTGAGCTAATAGGTTTTCTAAGTGCCTAGGATAATTAGTTGAGGAAAGTAATGATTACTTTCTGATGTCTTATTTATTACTGTAAAATATGGAAATGTGCTGACTATTTTTAATGGATCTCTCAATCCTGCAGTTCCTATAGCAGCAGATATTTAATATTAATAAAGGCATATTTTATCGTTGGGCAGGAAAGAAGACAAAGTAAAAAAAAGCAGAAGCTCACTGTTTGTATCACAGAAACATTACTGAAAACTATAATAATAAGTATATAATAAGTTCCCCAATATGTCTATCTGTTTTTCATGGGTCAAATACATATCATTTGCAGGTCCAGGTCAAATACATATCATTTGCAAGCTGTTCAGTAAGTAGCAATCTGTAGCATATCTACTTTGCTAAAACTATTGTTTATCATTATAATCTGGGGAATCCAATTGCTTAAATTCATTTCAAGGGGTTGTTCACCTCTGGTTTAACTTTTAATATGATGTGATATTCTGAAACAATTTGCTTTTCATTTTATTATTTGTGGTTTTTGAGTTATTTAGCTTTTTATTCAGCAGCTCTCCAGTTTGCAGTTTCAGGGTCTAAATTACCTTAGTGACCATGCACTGATTTGAATAAGAGAATGGCATATGAATAGAAGAGGCCTGAATAGAAAAATGAGTAATACAAATGAGCAATAACAATACATTTGTAGCCTTACAGAGCATTTGTTTGCTAGATGGGGTCAGTGATCCCTGTTTGAAAGCTGGAAAGAGTCAGAAAACTATACATAAAAGAAAATGAAGACCAATTGAAACATTGCTTAGAATTTGCCATTCTATAGCATACAAAAAGTTAAAGGTGAAGACATAAGCTACAGAGCAAGCAGGGGGCTCAGGTGTGTAGAGCCACCAGTAAGACTCTAATTAATGAGCAATATCAATATATTTTGGTAGGATAAGTCAATTTATCAGTTCTGGAGTCCTAAATTGAATTTGCTGTTGGATTATGGAGTTAGATTGTATACTGGATACATTGAATCTACAAATATCTGCATGTGCAAAAAAAAAAAATCTTTTTCAGTCACTGTTTTTTTTGTTTGTTTTTTTTTTAAGAAACTATATCACAGAAACATTACTGACTGTTTTAGAAATTTGAAATGTATGTTTTCTTTTGCATTACCTTGTAGTATGATGCTACTTCGAGATAATTTGCAGTTTGTCTTTGTTTTTTATTTATGATGATTTAGCTTTTTGTTCAGCTTCTCTCTAGTTTGCAATTTCAGCAGCTAACTGCTTGCTAGCATCCAAATAACCCTAGCTACCAGACAGTAGAATGAGAGGCTGAATAAGAGAGTGTCTGAATAGAATGATACGTAATTAAAAAAAAAAACAATAATAGAAAATAGTAGCCTTTTGGCTGCTGGGGCCAGTAACTCCCCTTTTGAAAGTTGGGGAAATAATGAAGACCAGTTGAAAAGTTGCTAAGTGCTGGCTATTGTATAACCATCACCTAGACCTTGTACCTGTTTCTGGCTTCTGCAATGACTGCTGCACTGTGCATGGAGCTGTGACATTGGGTTCCAGTCTGCTGGGTCTTTTTGCTGTTTGATCCAAAAAAAGCATTGTACATAAATGGGACCTGATAAATCATGTAAACATTAAATAAACCCAATAGGCTGGTTTTGCTTTCAATAAGAATTAATTATATCTTAGTTAGGATCCTGTACAAGCTACTGATTTATTATTACAGAGAAAAAGGGAATAATTTTTAAAATTAGGATTATTTGTATAAAATGGAGTCTATGGGATACAGTCTTTGCATAATTTAGTGCTTTCTAGATAACAGGTTTCCGGATAACTGATCCCATACCTGTATTTTTTTATTTTTTTAATTACACTTAAACCTAATGCTGGAGTCTAATCACTGGTGTCATGAATGTTTTTTTTCCCCTCATTTTAAGACAAACTGGGGGGAAACCTAAGTTGTTTTCTTTATCTCCTCTTTATAAACTTGAAGCGAGGTATGAAAAATGTCTTCACTGTTCTCTAAAATAACCAAAATAACTTTTTTATACATGCAGATAGGCCTGTTCCATTTAGCAAACCCAGCACACCGGGTCTGGCCAAGGTATTTTGTCACCCTAGGCAAGGGCGACAATCAGCACCCCCCTCCATCCTGCATTACCATTTCCCACATTACCGTTTTTTTTTAATAAAGAAAGCTTACAACACATTAATGAATGAAACTTTTCATTTAGTCAAATAAAAATATGTAATGTTAACAAACAAAAATAAGGTACACAAAAAAATGTCAGAAAAAACCAAATCATTTGGATAATTTTATCCTGTTAAGCAAACAAAATGCAAATGAAGGGTTCACTTAACAACAATACTGGAATGTCCACAACATTTTACTTTTAACACCACTCCTATGAGATTCAAGCCCCCTTCTGTACCTGTGCCAGCAGCCAATATCCATGAATATTGCCCCATGGTTCAAGCACTCATCTGTATCTGAGCCAGAAGCCAATATCCATCCATACTGCCCAAGGTTCAAGCCCCCATCTGTATCTGAGCCAGCAGCCAATATCCATCCATACTGCCCAAGGTTCAAGCCCCCATCTGTACCTGTGCCAGCAGCCATCAATAATTGCCCCCAAGGCCCAAGCCCTCCATCTGTGCCAGCAGCCAAAATACATCAATACTGCCCAAGGGGTTCAAGCCCCCATCTGAACCTGTGCTAGCACAGCTATTGGCCACCAATATTTCCCCAAGGCAGCCCAAGCCACCCATTTGGTCTGGGAGTCAAAATAGGCCCTGGCATTCCAAGTACAGAGAGGCCCAATCAGCTCCCCACCAGCCCACTAAATAGTGACTTTCTATGGCATCCCCTCTGGCATTTTCCAGAACCCACAGATTGCCAGTCCGGGCCGGTTTGTACCTGTGCCATCAGCATCAATGCTAAGGGGTTAAAGCCCCCATATGTACCTGTGCCAGCACATTTATTAGTCATCAGCAATTGCCCCCAAGACGGCCCAAGCCCCCATCTGTACCTGTGGCAGCATAGCCATTAGCTACCAATATTGCCCCAAGGCAGCCCAAGCCCCCCATTTCTACCTGCCAGCAGCATCAATACTACCTAAGGGGTTAGAGCCCCCATATGTACCTGTGCCAGCCAGGGCCAGGCCGAGCGGGCGCCCTAGGCAACCCTGTTGGCTAACATTGCCCCCACCACGTGCGTACGTGCGTGCGCACCATCACATAGGTGCAACGAAGAGGAAGCGGAGGGGCAGTTTAGGGGAGGGGAGGGACAGAGGGGGAGGTGAGATCTGCAGAGGGGAGTGAATCTGGACTAGGAGTGAGTAGGCAGAATTATGAACAGGCACCTGTCCAGTGCCCCCACAGCGTTGTGCCCTAGGCAGGTGCCTCTTCTGCCTACCCCTAGTTCCGGTCCTGCATCAGGTGGTAGTTAACTTTAATGGCCTATCTGTGCCTACACTGTGCCTGGTTTGCCAAGGGCAAGAGGCTGCCTAGGCCCAACCCTGCCAACGACCAACATGCCAGGGTTGTTCAGCTTCTTTCCCAAAGCATTTTCCATATGCCCGTTATTTTGTTTTTCTGACACAGTCTTCCACTCAGGTTCAGGCAAATTTCAGCACAAAATTGTGTGTTTTTGGGCTGGCAAACAGCTGTACTGGACTGATTGCTCAGAAACACTATCCATGTTTGCTGTACAAACATGTGCGTTGTAGGACATTGAGCAATGTTAATGCATTGTCTCCGGGACGATAAATATGCAGCCACCGGGTATCTGTTAGGAGAGGAAAATTGATTTGTCGGATGCGTGAATGTAATTGAAAAAACACTAGCCAGAATTGGTATCTCCTGGTCTGTTTTATCTAGATTAGAGCCGTTGCTTTCTTACACCCCAGCTTCTATGAATATTTTACTTCACCTCACAGGCGTTACGGTAAATGGCTCAGTTTAATTCCCCCCCCCCCCCTTCTTGGTTGTGTGAACTATTCATTAATCACGATTGTCTTTTGTTTTTTTCATGGGGGAATTCTATCAGTCTGACACGGTTTTATATCCCCCTTAATTTTGTTAATTTAGGTTTTGTTAATTTAGGTTAATGAACTGGAAATAATCAGGAGGTTTTATCTTCCATCAACTGAAATTGGATTTCCAAATTCGGGGAGTTTGATCATTGATTTTTTTCCCACTTGAATATTTGACATGTAAACAGACTCCACAAATGACTGGCGTATGCTGTGATTGGTAAACATGGCTGAAATGAATTTCTCTGATCAAACTCATTTGAAAGTTTACTAAATTACAGTAAAATTCAGGATATTCAAGATGGTTATAGTCGAGATTACTCGAGATTGTCTGAGATAAACACAACATTACAATGTGTAATAAAGATTTGTATCCTTTGCAAAGCCAATATTGCTTCTAGATTGGCATGCAGGTTATTATACAATGAATAATGTACCCCCTATTGTAAAATATTAGAATCCTATAAGTCACCAAGGAGTCACCAAAATATAAGTCACCACGGAGTTCTGCAACCATATAAAGGCACAAGGCCAAAGGGTGAGTGGTTTTTATACAGGTCGTGTCATGGAAGGTTAGATCTCCCTGTACAACCCAACCTAACCTTCAATGTTACAGTCTACCTTTTCAAGGCTCAGGGATAATATATGGGCAGTGCACTATTCTGGTGTCAAAGGATTGTTTTTCAACACCCATTATTAGATTATTTTTGATATTCGTTCTTTGTACTGACAATGCCAACTCTTGCATTCCAGGGCAGAACACAGCACAAAGTGAAACAATGTCTGGTGCTAATGAAGATGACATCCCGCAGGTGGAGCGAAAGACAGTGACGGATTTCTGCTACTTGTTGGATAAATCCAAGCAGCTCTTCAATGGCCTGAGGTTAGTGCCATGCAGCTGACACGGAGGGAGTTATTTGGTAAAATCCGAATTCATCTCATATTTTATTTTTAAAAAACCACGACCAAACTCCCATGCTCAATTTGACCTTATTAATAAAATAACCCGAATTAATTGCGGAAAACCCTATAAAATCAAGCGAAAACCAGAATTGCTCAAATTTTTCCGGCTTTTTTCCCCAAATCGCTTGATTTTTTTCTGGAAAAGTCAGATTTTCAGGCTAAACCCACAGAAGACCCCGATAACTTTAATTCCGGATAGATGCCTCTCCCATTGACTTATACAGGACCTCAATGGCGAATTTTTGGATTTGGGCTTTTGCAGCATTGGGGTACAATAAATCTTGAAAAGTTCACGTTTTTGGTGTCGACATCCTGTATATAAACTATTCAGACTTTAATAAATAACCCCCCGAATCTCTGAATTTTGTGTGTGTAGAAGGTATTCTCTATGGATTCTAAAGACTTGAACAAAAAAAAAAGGGCAGCTGGGCCTATATATATATATATATATATATATATATATATATATATATATATATATATATATATATATATATATATATATATATATATATATATATATATATATATATATATATATATATATATATATATATATATATATATAAATTATAATGGAGTCTATGGGAGACATCCATTCTGTAATGTTCTGCATAAGAGGTTTCCTGATCCCATACCTGTACTAAGAATTGTGTACCCCGTTGTAAAATACGATATTAGAGACTTAATGACTTTATTAAGGAATGTGGCCCCAGGCTGACTGCATTAGTCCAGTACATAGAACCCAGAGGCTCTAAAAGCACAAGCTAAAATGGTTTATGCTGTCCTGAAACTCCAATAAGAAGAGGCATGAATAACCTGTAAAGTAAATTTGTGTGTAGTATAAGAAATAATGTACGGGCTTATTTAACATTTGCAGATGTTAGAAGAGTTCAATAACCTGTACAAAAGCATTGGACCTGGTGTATCAGCTTCATATACTCACAGTTTTCTATTGCCCCCAGATTTCTGCTGACCTTGTTCTACCTGGAATTTGTGGATAATAATTAATCTAGTGCCCTAGTGCAAATTTACCCAGCATTAGTATATTGGACGCAACCTCCTTCCTAACTTATCTCTTTCATTAAAACTACTCTTTCTTTCATTTGTAGTGTTATCCTGTGGGTCTCTGAATTTAAACAATTGGCCTCCAGCTTACACATTAAAGCACACAATAAATTCCAGTGATTAATTCACTTCTAGGTTTTTAACTGCTTGTCCTTTTTAATGGTTGCCTTGATGTTATTGGTTGTATTTCCTAGTCAGATAAGGATGTATATAGCTCAGCTTTCACAAATAGCTCATGTCTTTGCAAGATCAATATACTGAGTGCAGATACATCTCTGTTATAAAGTTCTCAAAGCTATTTCAGCACAGTGCCAGATTAAACAAAATCAAAATATATTTCTAGGGGGAGCTAAAGCTCAAATAAGTAGGCTAGAAACACGCTTGAGTTTAGTGTGCAACTCACAATATACTGTTTGTGTGTAATATACAGGATCTGTTATCTGGAAACCCATTATACAGAAAGCTCAGACTTGCATAAAGGCCGTCTTCCATTGACGGCAATAATCCAAATATTATAAAAAATATTTCCTTTACCTCTGAAATAATAAAACAGCATCTTGTACTTGATCCAAACTAAGATATAATTAATCCCTATTGGAAGCACAACCTCAGTGGTTTTATTTAATATTGAAATGATTTTGAAGTAGACTTAAGGTACGAAGATCCAAATTACCAAAAGATCCGTTATCTGGAAAATATATATATATATATATATCTATCTCTATCTCTATCTATCTATCTATCTATATATATATCTCTCTGTAACTGCACTTATTTAAATACAAAACTTTTTCACTGAAACCCCTGGAGTTGCTGGTCATTTGAACAGTGTATGAATTTTTTACCGTGCACCCGGGTATTCGATACGACACAGTGTGCCACCCAGACGAATATGGAGATAGATAGATAGATATACTCACAGTTTGGAATAAAGCATTCCCAGGCCAGCACTTCCCTTAGTAAATCAAGTGATTTTATTTTTCACACATCACACTGCTCCAATGTTTGGTCCCTCTTGGGACCTTTTTCAAGGATGGTCCCAAGAGAGACCGAAACGTTGGAGCACTGTGATGTGTGAAAAATAAAACCACTTGATTTACTAAGGAAGTGCTGGCCTGGGAATGCTTTATTCCAAATTGTGAGTATATGATTGATATTTGGCCGTGCACCCCTGCAATTTCTTTGTTGGAGTGCGGATACTGAAGATAATAAATATATATTATATATTATCCTCACAGTGGTTCGAAACGTTGGATGCACGAGTGATGAATAAATGCCTTTTTTCACACGAATTTGGAGTGCGTGTCCATCTATAAGAATTATACATTTGAATTCTATAGTTTTTTAATAGCTGGCTGTTTATTATAAAGGCATGATTATTTTGCTGGTCTTTGAAATATTATGACCGTGTCAAGCCTCTCCTAAATGTCATCATCTCTTCGTCCCCTCAACGCAATTTAGGGGGTTATTTTTTAAAGTCCAAATGCCAAAAATTTAAAAAAATTTAGTTTTTTTTTCTATAAAATCCAAATGCCGAATTTTTAAGATTTCTTTTACCTCAAGGATGGAAAAAGTCTGAATCTGAAAATCCGGCATCTCCGACCTGCCAAGCTTGTATTTAAGTCAATGGGAGAGGTCCCTATCCTATTTGGAACTTTCTGTGGTCTCTGCTGGAATTAGCCAACTATTGCAGGCTTTTTGGGTAAAAATCCTAAGAATTCTGGCTTTTCAGACAAAAAATCAGAAAACTTTGGGCTTTTCAGGAAAAATCCTGAAAAAAACATATGTATCAGGTTTTTACTCAATTTTATTGAGTTTTTCCCGATCCGATTTAATCCTGCATTTTAATAATAAATAAGGCCAAATTGCGGATTCTAGTTTGGTCTGACTTTTTTTATTTTAAAAACTCATATAAATTCAGATTTTGATAAATAACCCCCTTAATGTCCAGTTCTGAAACCGCAAAAGGTGGCAACTCTATCCCTGTCATTTCTATATCTCCACTGTAATTCCCTGTCACATATGGAAGAAAACATGCTGTCCAAAAAGGTCAAAGTGGCCTGGCACACAATGGGTAAAACAAGGGTACCTCCATGATAGATGTTTTAGGCAGGCAAAGACAAAAAGCGAGTCTTTCCAGGCTAATGTCACAAAATGTATATATGGAGATGATTTACTCAGCACTGAAAGGGTAAAGTACTGCCTGAGAAATGAGAGAGTTGTCCATGTGTGTAATGTCAATTTTACGTTTTCTTTAGTTTTTTTTCCTTTTACATGAGCTAGGCAAAATAAGAAAAAAAGCCTCTGTCTGCTCTGGAAAATACGTGAATGTTCAGGTTTTCACTTTTAATTTTCAGCTTCAGTGCCTGTTTTCGTGCTTATTGTAGTGATGTGCTCTGACTTCACAACCTCTGTGTAGAGTAAAGTGTAGAACTAGGGACAGTCTCTCCCTCCCATTAGCTTAATGTTAAAGGGCCTTTATGCCTTCATTCTTTATTTCTCTTTGTTTAGAAATATTAAGAATATACATGTGTTATAGCTGCCCCCCGTTCCCTTAAAGTTTCTAGGAAGGTGTCATTGATTCAGCTCATAAATTTGGTCATGTCTAAACTGAGGCTGATTGGCTGCTGCATTCCCTTTCAATAGCGCTGTTCTTGCCATTAGACAAAAAAATTGCCCCCAAATAACCTTAAACCCTAAAAACATATATATTTACAAATTCCACATTTTATTTGCTGAATGTACTGCACCAGCCTAAACATCTACAATACCTATCACAGTAATGATTTAGTACTTTAGTTCTGCACATGGTGGTCACCATCTGTGATTTTATTAGCAGTGCTAGTGACCCTCACAGGGGTTTAGGCTATGAAGCTACACGTGAGGGCCATCTACAGATGGCTAGTACAGAACCCCAAAACATAAGCTTTAGTTCTCCTTTAAGAGCTGAAATTCCCAGGTCCCCTACAGCCGGGGCCAAGAGTACAACTGTGCTCCCTGTGCTAGCAATCCTCCTATTTTACTGGATACTGTTAATGGATTCAATAAAACTGAAGCTTTATTTCATAAGCACATTTTGGATCTGATGTTTTTCTTTGTATTCAATGCATGTATGCCTGTGAAGAGGCCTTCCAGTGGAACACTGACAACTATGGCATGGAGGGCCATGGGCAGAGTCAGGCCCACAGCTTGCAGGGTTTTTGACACTGCACAACAGTAATTTGTGAGGAAAAACTTACAATGCTTTCATAGGTCTTACTGAATCTGTAGCAAGATAAGCCTTAAAATAACATTTTATTTATTAATAACTTCATTTCTGAAGTTTCCATAGATCCTTGCATTTGCTTTTATATTAACCTTGGGGAATATTTTCTAAGATGCAACCTCTAAATCCTACCAGCTTTGTTATTTTATTATAATACACTAAAGGCATAAATATCTTGTAAATGATATCCTTATAAACGGTGAGTTCTGATGTCATCAGTTATAAACGGTGAGTTCTGATGTCATTTCTGTCACATGATTCAATGAAACTTGTGTATTATAATAAATAAAGTACCCCCAGTTGCAAAATGAGGATATTAGAAGTTACTCCTCTGTAATTTATAATATCCTTATATTTTACAAGAGGGGGTACTTTATTCATTTTTGTGATACTTATTGTTATAATCTCCTAACCCTCCGTCATCGTAGCATTCAATCAGTTGCCTGGTTGCTATGGTACATAAGCCTAGCAAGCACTAATGTGTGCCCCATTGCATACTCTAGTATATATGCATCTTTTGCTCAGCACCCTCACTCCTGGATGCCTCATTTGAGCTATAAGAACACAATTTTTGCACACTATTGAGTTCCGCACGTAGGTTTTCTGTTCCAACATTAAGACATTTCCAACCTCTGGGATGTAGATGCATCAGAATCATTTCAACACATTCAGTGGTTCCTCTGATTGTTTTGTCCTTTTTGTCTTTTTATCATGTTTGTGTCTAAATCCTAATCGTTGAGGCATTTCCTCCTTATTTCACAGAACACTGTGCATTGACACAGGTCTGTCATCAGAAATCTTGGGGTTTCATGCAACTAAATGATTGAATCCCCATCACCAGGAACCAGCTCTTGCCTTCCTGGAAAGAAAAGGGCGAAGGGGCCAGAGTCTTAAAATTTTTCAGGTCCCCTATAGCCAGGGCTGCATTTATAATCCATGCACCCCTAGGCCCTGCTTGCACCCAAGCCCTCCTGTTTATAACCCAAATAACACTGGTGATGGGTTTTACAGCTCTTTGAATTGCTGCCCAACCTTTGTGGCCTTCACACAAATCTGGACCTATAGTCCTGGTTCTTCTCATTGATGATGACCCTTCATAAAGTTGACACCTTTTTTTCTTCTTTAACCCAAATTTTATATACATTTCATAGCCATTACAAAGACCTTGCCCATCACGAAATCACTCCTCAAACAGCAATTTGGGGCAGATTTATTAAGGGTTGAATAATACATTTGAATTTGAATTTCCAAAAAAAATATGTTGGTGTCAAAATTCACACATTCCAATTTTATGAATACCATGGATACAGTTCTAATTTGAATATTTTCCATCTGAAACCTGCCGCGTTCATGTACAAGTCAATGGCAGAGGTCTGTTGAACCATTTGAATATGTTAATTGCCTTCCTGACATTCAAGAGGAAAAAATTGTTTCAAATTCAATTCGAATTTCCCTTTCGGACTATTCGATCGAATATTAGATGTTCAAATTTTTCACAACTAACCTCTCATTCGAGTTGTGAGTATATTCAAAATTATTAGAGTAAAAAATTCACACAAACTCGAAATTTGACCTTTGATCAATCTGCCCATTAATGTAATAGGTTTATTGAACCGGGTTATTGAATCGGGTTGCCTGGGGCGCCCATACGGTCTGGCCCGGCCCTGTCAGAATTGGAATCTATCTTTATCCAGCTTGCAATCAGCATTTCTGCTTTTTTGAGGGACATAAGTGTAATGGGAAAGACCCAACAAAAGTGACGCCCGCAGCAACTTCAAGCATATATCGACTTTGTTTTAGTCACAGCAGTGTTTTCCACAAATAGGCACTTCATTTTTACACAACATAGAACAATAAAGTATAATTCATTCTTTTGGCACCTGAACTGGTTGGTTCGCTGTCATCTTGAAGACCTGTTTTTAACAGCGCCTCAATTTCAAAGACAAGAAAACTGGATACTCAAAACATGACAGATAAATTAGATATGTTTCATATCCAGATAGCTTCAGTGTTCTTTAAATCTAGCAATTTTTTGTTGGTTAAAACAAATGGCAATTACATCTAACCTGCAATACAGTAATTAAAGGGGACCCGTCACCCAAACAAAATTATTCCAAATCCTATTTTATCATGTTAGTCAAGCAAAATGAACTTTAATTACACTGTATAAATTATTTGAATATTGTTTCCATCAGTCTGGGAACTCATAATTATATTAACCAGGAAGGAGCCATTTTGTGGACACTGTTATTAAGGCAAGTCTTGTATCACCTCAGAATCTTGTTTGTGCACCAGGGGACAGGGACCCAATGTCCATCCCCCTGCCCTGGTTACACAATTAAAGTAATTGCTTGCCCCGCCTCTATGCCAAGGCATAGAGGTGGGGTAGGCAATATTTGATTGACAGCTGATATTTTTAAATTAGTTTACAACAGCTATGAATGTTTTAATAAAAAAAAAAAAGAAATTGGCTTTCATATTTAATTTAAAAAGGACTTTTAGTATACAGTTTTTTATGTCTGGGTGACGGGTCCACTTTAAAACTCTCACTGCTTTCACTATATGTACCTGGGTAGTGATCCAAATACTAATTGCAGTAGTTAAAAGCTTATTAATGGGAAACTACCCATGAACATTGCAGATCTCTATACAAATATTGCATAGAACAGCCCATATTTAAAACACTGCTTTATCTAAAACACAGTTTCTTAAATATATACTTTTCTAGTAGTATGTGTCACTGTGTACTGCTAAATAAAATTACCATTGTCAGTACTAAGGGCTGCCCCCTGGCTCATATGATGCACTGGGCACTTAACCCAAAGGTGCATTCTCTTGAAGCAATGTTTAATGATCATAAAGCCTCTAATATCATATTTTACAACATAATTCTCTGTACAGGTATGGGATCCGGAAACCTCTTATCCAGAGCATTCCAAATTACGGAATGGACGTCCTAAAAAAAAAAAAAAGTATTTCCTTTTTCTCTGTAATATTAAAACAGTGCCTTGTACTTGATCTGAACTAAGATGTACGAGTCCTTATTGGAAGCAAACCGACCAATTGGATTTATTTTACGTTTATTTGATTTTCTAGTAGACTTTAGGTATGAAGATCCAAATTATGGCAAGATCAGTTATACAGTAAATCCCAGGTCCCAAGCATTCTGGATAATAGGTCCCATACCTGTTTGTGTGTATGTATATGTATATATTTCGTTTTTCTTTTCTAATTTGAAATTAAATACAAGCACACCACCTTTTTCGAGGCCTCAAAATAATGATGACTTCCTTGCACATCAGAGCACAGAGGAAGGTGATCTAGGGTTCCAGTGCCACTCTGTCTCCATGGAAACCTGTCACTGCAGGTGGCTGTGCCGTGTGACGGGAAAGCTGCCATGTGTCGGCATAGATAGAAGGTGCAGTAACTTAGGACGTGCAGAGACTACATTGCTGAGATTTAAGCCCCTTATGAGAAAATGCAATTTAACCCCTCCTGTGCCAGCGCAGCATCTCTGAGTACAGGTATGGGACCTGTTATCCAGAATTCTCGGGAACAGTGGCTTTCCAGAAAACAAATCTTTCTGTAATTTGGATCTTTATACTTTGTCTACTAGAGAATCATTTAATAATTAAATAAACACAATAGGCTGGTTTTGCGTCCAATAAGGATTCATTATATCTTAGTTTGGATCAAGAAAAAGGTACTGTTTTTAAAAATGGAGTCTATGGGAGATGGCCATTCCGTAATTCAAAGCTTTCTGGATAACAGGTTTCCGGGTAACGGATCCCATACCTTTACAATACACTGACTCAATGCAATGCAGCATAGCGCCTTTAGGTATAGTCAATACAGCAGATAAGCCCCACTCCAAGCACAATAGGCTGGTTTTTCTTCCAATAAGGATTCATTATATCTTAGTTTGGATCAAGTACAAGGTACTGTTTTTAAAAATTGAGTCTATGTGAGATGGCCATTCCGTAATTCAAAGCTTTCTGGATAACAGGTTTCCGGATAACGGATCCCATACCTGTACAATACACTGACGCAATGCAGCATAGCGCCTTTAGGTATAGTCAATACAGCAGATAAGCCCCACTCCACTGCTAAAGATAAAGTTGTTTATCTAGGATAAGATCCTGTATTGCTTCTTCAGAATATCAAGCACTCAGACCTAGCAACAGACAGGAGAAATTACATAAATTAAGATAAAAGTAAGTTATTCTTAGAGGCAGCAGGGAAATTGCATATACAGTATCAGGCTATGGCTTTACAGTTTTAATAAACTACAACTACAACTCCAACATCCCCATCAGCTCTTGAAGCTGGCGGGCTGCACATTTGCTAATGCCTTTGCTCGAAAGTAGATGTCCTTTGTACTTGCACATTAGATATGGAGTGCCAAATGGTTCTTGAGTTACCTGAAAACCATCCTTAAAACAGTGGTTCACCTTTAAGTTAACTTTTAGTATGTTATAGAATGGCCACTTCTAAGCAACTTTTCAATTAGTCTTTATTATTCTTTTTTCATAGTTTTGAATTATTTACCATATTTTTCCGACTCTTTCCAGCTTTTAAATGGGGGTCACTGACCCCATCTAAAAAACAAATGCTCTGTTAGACTACACATTTAATGTTATTGCTTCTTTTTATTAGTCATCTTTCAATACGGTCCCACTCCTAGTCATATTCTAGTCACTTATTCAAATCAGTGCATGGTTACTAGGTTAATTAGGACATCATAGAATTACTTGGGCATCATAAAATTATTTGGGCATCATAGAATTATGTCGTTTTGGGGGGAGGGTGCAAAAACACAATTCAATATTTCAACATGGATAACAAATGCACAACTTGAACAGTAAAGGGACCCCATTTGTGCCTGAAACGATACCTTAACAATCCCTTATTAGCGTTATGAAATATATAGCATGGGCTATTCTGCATAGACTTATATGACTGCAGACATGCTTGCCTTAGTGCAGTAACATTATCCACTGAAATAATCTAAAATAATGGTGCATTGCTTCCTTAGGCTGTAACTTTGAGTCAAGCATGAACGTGGCCTTTTACTTATTGCAAGCATGCATTGGTTAGTGTAATGTCCATATAAATTGATGGCATCATGGTTTTTTTTTTTGTGAAACAAAGACAAAAGAACAGATAATGGTATCAATAAACAGGCAAATAATATGGATACCCTCCCAGAGGAGTTAAAGAAATATAGTGTCCGCAAAGACATTCTGGGGAAATGGATTCACAAATGACCTTGGCAATGACTTTGTGACGTGGTGGATGCTATTTTGGAGAATTGCAGGGGCATACAAATGCATGGACAAGGGTAAATGAGATGTAGAAGGAATTGTATTTATAAATACAGTAGAAACAGAGGAGATGCATCTATAATGTTTTATGGTTATTGAAACTAGTGAATAACAACACTTTAAACCCCACTTTGGTTTCATATGGATTCATTTATGTTAAAAGAATTGTGAGCATATTCCCCTTGGACTGTCTGTAGATCTGTCTATTCCTAATGCTTGAATACTGCACAAAAAAATAGGGGTTCAGGGCATGTGTTTGCTCAATTATGTGTTCATTATTTTTAAGAACAGAACCCCAGAAAGTGTAGAATTATTTAAAGGGGGTGTTCGCCGTCCAACACTTTTTTCAGTTCAGATAGTTCACCAGAAATAAAGACTTTTTCCAATTACTTTCTGTTTTCTATTTGCGACCATTTTTCTAATTCAGGTATGGGACCTATTATCCAGAATGCACAGGACCTGGGGTTTTCGGCATAATGGATTTTTAAATTATTTGGATCGTCATACCTTAAGTCTACTAGAAAATCATGTAACATGAAATAACCCCAAAAGGCTGGTTTTGCTTCCAATGAGTATTAATTATATGTTAAATTGGATCAAGTACACGGTACTGTTTTATTATTACAGAAAAAAAGAAAAAAATTGGATGATTTGATTATAATGGAGTCTATAGGAGACGGCCTTTCTTTAATTGGCGCTTTCTGGATTACGGGTTTCCGGATTTTCACCTTCTTATGTCCTTCTAAAGCTGAGTGGGGGGGTTGGGGGGGGTTGACGACCCTGTAACTGTTCTAAATGTATACATTTAGTTCTTATTCGGTACATTTTTTAAATCTTTGTCCCTGGTGAGCAGAATCCCTAACTTTCATTACAAGCAGCTGTTAGGATTGATACAATAGTTGCTAATATTCCCAAAATAGTTAGAAATGTATTGACTAATGTAGTAATCACATGTAGCAAATTATAACAGTTCAGACTCTACACTTGAATTACTGAGCCGCCAGACTGAAGCACTAAAGACAGGAACGATAAGGGGCAAATTTATTAAGGGTCGAATTGGAAATTTGAATTTTCTAATAATTTTTATGGTCAAAATTCTCAAATTGGAATTGTGAATTTTCCAAATTTACGGAAAGGCTGTCTCCCATAGACTCCATTATAATCAAATAATCCAAAATTTTAAAAATTATTTCCTTTTTCTCTTTAATAATAAAACAGTAGCTTGTACTTAATCCCAACTAAGATATAATTAATCCTTATTAGAAGTAAAACCAGCCTATTGGATTTATTTAATGTTTACATGATTTTCTAATGGTCTTGAGGTGTAAAGATCCAAATTACAGAAAGACCAGTTATCCGGAAAGCCCCAGGTCCCGATGATTCCGGATAAAAGGGCCAATACCAGTATATTCAATTTATTAGAGTTAAAGAAAAACTCACATGAATTCGAAACTTCAACTTTTGATATATGGGCCTCCCTAAGTTAAACGTAAATTTTGGAAAGACCATATAAAATGGAAAACTATAGAAAAAAAGTCTGTATTTCTGGTGAAAACAACACAACTAGGAAAAGTGTTTGGAAGGTCAGCAACCCATTTAACCCCTTAAATTGGTCTGTCTACAGATGGTGGAATTTTCTCTTTTGACCAAAGAAAAATTTTACCCATCTTCCAACTTCACAGTCTGCAACATCATATACAGTTTGTGTACAATAAGAAACAATTACTAGCAAATGTTCTACTGCTTTTTGCAGGGATTTGCCCCAGTATGGGCAGAAGCAGTGGCAGTCTTACTTTGGGAGGACGTTTGATGTCTACACAAAACTCTGGAAGTTTCAGCAGCAACACAGGTGAGTGTACAAATTTAACATTTGGGCAAGCTTGCAGCTTTTGCTTCGAGTCTTAAGTCCTCCAAGTGGCCTGTTGATTCATATTGTTAATGGGCCCATCCTACACATTATAATGCCATACACATGCATGGGCACTTTTGCATTGTTCAGTTTGTGAAGACTAAAGTCCCAAACAGCAGGATTTAGCTCCTATTCATGGTCTTTCTGACGACCATCAAACTTTTCTGTCAGACGCAATAGTCAATGATTAACCAGGGTCACTGGGTAGGGAAGGCAAACACCCCAACAAGCAAATATATATCATATTTTTTTTGTGTGTGTACACAATTTCATATTAAATATTTTACTGGTTTGCAATTTCTTCTTACCAGGCAAGTTCTTGACAACCGGTATGGTTTGAAACGGTGGCAAATTGGCGAAATAGCCTCAAAGATTGGACAGCTATATTACCACTATTAGTAAGTATTTGCCCATAGTTACAGAGGAAGAAGTCTGGGCACAATTAGGGGACAAATATTGCTATTGTGGAATGCAGATGAAATCTAAATGGCATAAAAGTACTGTAGCAACCTCAGAGGAAGTTTGATCCGATACATTTTTTTATGGTTTTGGCACTCGGGCAATTCATGGTGGCCTTTTAGTGTTTGCTTTTTTTTAGTATACATGAGCAGAAAGGAAATATTGAGTGAATTCCATCCGTCATGTTTATTTGTGAGTTAATGTTACCCTAATTATTTTATTTTCTACAAAGCCTTCGCACTTCAGAGACCAGCTACCTTAATGAAGCCTTTTCCTTTTATTCTGCAATAAGACAACGCTCCTATTACTCTCAAGTCACCAAAGAGGACAGGTAAGCCGAGTTCAGGCTTATGCTACTAAAGTGCTCTGGTTTCTGTTTTTTCTGTTGAATTAGGAAACTTTGCTGTGATGGAAAGAGGTACTTTAGTCACTGTTTTAACACAAGAAATATCTTTAGAATAATTGCCTTTATTTCTTTACTGCACCCAATCCGACCATTGTAGCATAATAATAACTAGTCTTGTACTCAGATTAGTTAAATTACTATAGATGAAGCCGGGTACACAAGGGAGCCCAGACCACAGGGTCTGCTTCCACTATAGCCATAAAATATCTCCCCTCCTGGCCAGTTAGGTGCAGTCAGGCCTCTCAGAAGGTGGGGTGGGGGATGGCAGCATGCCTTTCTTACACCTCTGGCTCAAATATGGACATTGTGGGATATTCATCAGTGTTTTACATTACTTTATGATTTCCAAAGTATACAATTGAATAAGAAAGTATGCCATATAAATACATTTATCTTCCATGTCCTTCAAATCATCATCATTTATCTATATGTACAGCGCTAGAAAGTTATGCAGCACCTTCACGGTAGCTCAGGTTCACAAAAAAGAACCAGACTATTGCTTATAAGGATTTCATTTTGCAGCACTGTGGTCCTAGGTTCAGTTGTAACCAGGGCACAAACTGCAGGGAGTTTTTGATTCTATCAATGCTGGGTATGGTTTCCTCCGACTACACCAGGCAGTTTAAGTGGCTCCTGATAAAATGTATGTATGTGTGTGCGCATGTGATTGCGACCTTAATTTGTAAGCTGCACTGGGGCCGGGACTGATGTGAACAATGTAGATTGTCTGTAAAGGGCTGTGTAATATATGTCAGCACCATATAAATAAAGAAGAATAATAACGATAGTCCAAACATAGCAGTCAGATTTGGATCTATAAAACTTGGAACCTTCAGTAGCTGAAAAAAATATTTATTTACAGAAATTGAAGCCACTTCCATAGGCATAGCTTCATTGACCTTATCATAAAGATTACCTTCCTTTGCTGGGAAGTTTTGGAATCAGAGCAGTTTCAGAGATCTTTCCATCCAATGCATAATATTGTACAGCGTGACACGCTACAATTAAACTTTGTTGTTCAAGTAGACAGACAGAGGTCCTGCAGTCTGCGGGCTGCTGGCAATGGTTGTCAAGATGAATTACTGCAGAGGCTTTCACGAATGTGAGAATAACTGATAGGGACAGGTACAAACGACTCTGAGGCTAGCACATCAGCAAATGCCAGCAATGGACAGCTCAGCGAGCACTGTACAATTGAAGGGTATAAGGATGCAATTACTGCCCCAGAAATGTGTGTGTGTGTTGGGGGCTAAAAGAGAGAGTACATAAATTATTGCAGGGGAAAGAGCTAATGAATTAATTTACAGCTAGGAAAGCACTTAAAAGCAGTGAAATCTATAAAAGCATTTGTCTGTGTGCAGCATAAAAGGACACTTAAACTGTAATTGCCTGGGGTGGTGTAAGTGTGTTTGCTAACCCCCCTGTTAAAGTCGCAAACCTTCTACCAGTGCTTGTGCTCCGGTTTATTGGAAACTGCACTGGCCTGCGGTGTATACCTGAGGAATTCCTCCACCATCTTCTATTATATGAAGAGAGAGCTTTATACATATAACCTAGTCATAGGGTATATAATATCAAGCCATATAAAGAATTTTGCGAGACCCTCAAAACATAGAAACAGTGGATGAAACAGTAATTTTTTAAATTGAGAAAAATTTAGATAAATAGCATCACGTGTCTTGTGTCTAATGGGGGACTTATTCATAGGCTTTGCGTATGAATAATCTCTTCCTAGCACTACTTTTGTGTGTCCTGGAAACTTTATGGAGTCAAATTTTCTGCACATGCTCTTGGTCCTGGACACCCACAAGAGATGACTGGAAAGAGACACATATACAAGTGAGTATGGTAGCATGTCTCTCCTAGTTAAATATCCCAGGTCGATGAGTTTATTTATTTATTTAGTAAAGGGGAGCACCAGCCCAGGGGTCCTAAGTTAGATCCTTAAGGTCCTAACAGATATAAGGTATACTCTGGCTTATGCATTAAAGGCACTGGTCCAGGAGAATCCATACAGTATGACCTGTTTGCACTAGCGATTGTGTCAGACCAGTTTAGCATAATTGGTTGAAACATACTGCAAATTTTATTTATATTTTATTATACAGGTACGGGACCTGTTATACAGAATGCTTGGGATCTGGGGTTTTCCAGATAACAGATCTTTCTGTAATTTGGATCTTCATACCTTAAAGGACCAGTAACATCAATTTTTATTTACAAAAGATTTGTTAGTATAAATCGGAAAAAAAACCACCAAGCCAAATGAAACTTTAAAATTGCAAAGTCTTTATTAAAAAATAACTTACAGAAACTCCACTTCCGCTCCTCTTCAGAAAAGGCAGAAAGGGCGACGATCCATCTTGCGGCGCTGGATTTCTCCTCCCTGGCTATCTCAGATATTCTTCAGCATGTGAAGGAGCCGTGGTCCTTGGAACGTCGGATGCGCTGGTGGGCAGTTGTTCTCCTGGCAGTCCAGTCCCATTGCCTTCATCACAAGAAGAACACCAAGGCTTGAACTTGCAGGGGGACGCCCTGCGGAGGAGGCTGGAGGAAGAGCAGGAAGCCACAGAGGAAGGCGAAGTCAGAGGGCTCCCCAGCAGCAGTCTCGCCGGCAGATGAGGTCGCAGCACCGGTTCGTCCTTTCTTCGGCTACCCTCCCCGCAGACTGTATATTCACCTGTGCCCCCTAGCAATACAGGGCAAGGCGGGGCAAAAAAGCCAGCCAGGACCGAGTAAAAGCGAACCATGATGCCCTTATGGTATAGTCCAGAGTCCCTGCACGTGAAGTTACAACCGGATCATAAGTACCAGCTGAGGCGCTAACCCAAGACCCTGCAGGACAAGTACTATCTAGTTGGGGGGCTGCTGCACGAGGTTGGAGGAGGCCACATGGGGGTCGGCCTGAGTCCAGGTAGATGTGGGGGAGCGGGAGGGATGGTGGTACAGCGCAGTGGCATTGAGCGCATACAGCTAGCATTCCCATGCACGCAGCAGCCACGGGAGAACATACAGTATGCGGGGAGGGGAGCCGAAGAAAGGACGAACCGGTGCTGCGACCTCATCTGCCGGCGCGACTGCTGCTGGGAAGCCCTCTGACTTCGCCTTCCTCTGTGGCTTCCTGCTCTTCCTCCAGCCTCCTCCGCAGGGCGCCCCCTGCAAGTTCAAGCCTTGGTGTTCTTCTTGTGATGAAGGCAATGGGACTGGACTGCCAGGAGAACAACTGCCTGCGAGCCCACCAGCGCATCCGACGTTCCAAGAATATCTGAGATAGCCAGGGAGGAGAAATCCAGCGCTGCACGATGGATCGTCATCCTTCCACCTTTTCTGAAGAGGAGCGGAAGTGGAGTTTCTGTAAGTTATTTTTTAATAAAGACTTTGCAATTTTAACGTTTCGTTTGGCTTGGTGTTTTTTTTTCGATTTATACTAATGAATTTTTTGTAAAAAAAAAAATTGATGTTACTGGTCCTTTAAGTCTAATAGAAAAGCATTTAAACCTTAAATAAACCCAAAAGGCTGGTTTTGCTTTTAATAAGGATTAGTTGTATCTTAGTTTGGATCAAGTACAAGTTACTGTTTTATTATTACAGAGAAAAAGGGCATTATTCTTTAAAATTTGGATTAATTTATTATAATGGAGTTTATGGGAGATGGCCCTTCCATAATTCAAAACTTTCTGGATAATGGGTTTCTGGATAACAGATATCATACCTGTACTTTTAAATAAGCATTGCAAGGAAACTGCCATGCCACCGCAATGTCATTTGAATAATCTCTTATATAAATGGGATAATGTTCTAGTGGTTATGTGAGTGTAGATACTGAATAACCTGCCAATTTTCAAAGCCTCCTACCTTCTTGCGTGTTATGTAGCATGTTGTTGCTGCTGTTCAAAATTCTGTTGTGCCAGAGATGTTCGGTCAGTAGGTAAAGTACATTTGGATCCTCAGGTCAAGGGTTCCGTCAAGGAAGATTTACTTTGGCTTATGTTTAGAAGCCGTATAACACCTACTAACGATCTGATGAATCTAAGGCTTAAAATGTACCCTTTATTATCAGAGATCATAATAGAACATTGAAAGTGACTTAACAGAACTGAATTAGATCGAATACAGACATTATGATCGAACTAAGGCTAACAGGTGTAGGAAGACTGTAAATGCCTGTCCCATCCTCTATGTTGTTTCTGTGCAAGGAGAGGGAGGAGGTCTCACCATTGGGCGCTGACAAGAAGGAAGGCCTGCACCCTATAGTGCTTCACAGAGTAAAGGGATACAAATACAAGACCAAATGGTTTACATAAACAGACATATTTCCAAAATTGAATCACAGTTACAATTAAAAGTTGGGAGACAATAGAGGCAGGGCCCTGCTCACAAGAGCTTAAATCCTAAGACAAGACTATGGAGAAAAGAAAATGTACTAGTGAAGTTATAGTTACTACCTCCAAAGCATGCGAGTGTCTACAATAGTATATCATTATCAGATTACACTGCCTACTCACCATACACATTTACATACACAAAGCGATATGGTTTTGCAGTTTGCCTGGTTTGAACCATCAATTATAAATGCAGATCCAGATACTGTGTAGTAACCCCATAGAAGATGTTTACATTCTCCCAGTAGCCCAATAAGTGCTACTATCAATTGGTTGCTATGAGTTACTAGAACTAAAGCAAACACTACACCTATTATTGTAATTGGTATTTGCACGTGACTTGCAGGAGGTTTTGTTTGCCTTTATTTTGGATCAGTTTGTGGTGTGTGTTTTTGAAAGGATTTCTTTAAAAAAACATATTGCCTATGGGGAGCTATTTCAAGAGATTATTCTGCAGTACCACCAGATCAGAGTTAACATGTCTGGACAGAACATTTTGGACTACCAGTGTACCATCAGGAACAACACCCATCCTTAAAGTGACATGGGCAACATCAACTTCTTACTTCTGTTGATTTCTTGTGTTCAGTCCACCTGCCAAATAAGTAGTTAACTGTAGTGATGAGTGAAATTTGTCGCTACGTTTTTTTTTGCATGTCAAAATAAAATGTTGTCGTCCATAGACTTCAATGCATTTTGGCGAATTTTCACCAAATCACTAGATTTGCCCATCAGAATTGCTGTGTTCTGCATATGCATAGACGGCACTCATCGTAGGGCTCTTCCTTATGAGTGTTTGTTCCTGCATTCAGTTTAAATGCGTTAAGCCACAGGAAGTAATGCACACACCTCTTTTAAATGGCCACGTTCTGACTCAGGCGCACGTAAGCGATGAATGCAGGTGAAACGCAAGATGCTGCGTTCCACCTGCGTTCAGCAGCTTACATACACCATTTGGGTAGTGTGTGCACGCAGTTTTGGACAGTGTCTTACAGATTAGCACTATGAATTGGGTTTTCACATTAATCGGTTTGTAGGAATTTAAATGGAAAATGCCAATGTGGCCATTGAATGATTCTGCTTCACCAGCAGGCCTCCAATTAATTTTCATATTGCTGCTCTGACATCCCTAGCTGTAGTTCAGTACAAGCCAGAGGGCTGCATTTTTGACATCTATAAAGTACATCAGTACTGGGGGTGGGAGAGCTGTAGGGCTGCATTAAGGTAGGGAGAAGTGAAAGGAACCAAAGGCTTTATTTTGCAGGAACAGTGAGTTTTGTAAAGTCTTAACGCTGCCAAGAGCAGAGGCCTTGAGATTGAGGGAAGAAGAATGCCATTTGTATGTGATGTTACGGTAGAATGAGCTCGCTGAAAACCCCGACTGCAGAAGGCCAGCAAGCACTAGAATTACAGAAAGATTCTCTTTCTTTCATTGAATAAAAGCCATATAAAACATGTACAAAATTAACTTGAAAGGGGCATTATACCAACCAGTAACTGAGAAGAGAATATATATGGTTTGTAGAAATTTTCTGGCTGGTAACCCAGAGTGAGTTATACAATTTTTCTTGGTAATTTGCCCAAAATAAGGGGACTACTCACTATTGTGTAAAAAGACATAATTAGCTTAGGCCAAGCTTAGCCTGAAAGCAAGTTAAAGTAATTGGAGAAAATTACCTTTTGCTACACTAGATATTCTTGTATCTACAGCTGAATTACTGTATCACAGGCTAAACGGGAGCCTGGACCATAAGGTTGGACCTTTAAGGGGACACTTGCCGGAATTTGGACCTTTAAATGGGTCCTGAAATGAAAAAGCATGACAAATGCTGTACTAAGTGGTTCCTCCACCAGTGAGAGAAATTTCCGGCAGTGACAGACTGATTCTTGTCGGTAACTGTGTTCATGGGGTTACATTGTTCCAATTGTGAAGGGACATTAGCCTGAAGCTGGTCTTAGATCCAAAGTCGAACGATCGGAATTCCTCATCTCCCGACCTGCCACTAACCATTCCGATCAAATAAAGTAGTAAAAGAACAGATCAGCCGATGTTCTGCCCCTGAAAGCAATCATACGAAAGTTATGTCCGACAAAAGCTGGTGACAGTCTCCCACTGAAAATCGTACGATTGGCAATATATGCAGAGAAATTATCGGTAGCCGAAAGAAATCTTTTAACCTGTCTGATCGACCAAACGACCGATCTCCGTGGAATGAAAAATGTTGGGAGTCTCCACACACGGTCCGAAAATCGGATCTTTGCATCTATGGCCAGCTTTATGTACATGTTGCATTCTGTCTGGCACACTTTTGCTCTTTTGTGCCTAAATCCACACCGCGTGTCTGCGGACATGGCAAATACCATGCCTGCCAGTATGAGTGGAGGGGATTTTGTTTTTTCTTCACTGGTTATCTACCAGCAAAGAAAGTGCACTGTGTGCCCTTTAAAAACTTTAAAGTGATACTGACACAAAAAAAACTCTTAAAAATATTAATGCACATTAAAAGCTGCCTATAGATCAGGTTGATCGTTTTGATAGCGAATAGGTCTGCTTTGTGATCAATGTTTTTTTTTCGTTAAAGTTTCTAAACTTGACTCTTTTGTCAACCTGACTGCCCTTCTCAAAATGTTAGACTGAGGGCACACAGATTTGCTTCTTTTACCAGCTCCCAGTTGATCGGCACAGAAAACAACAGCTTCCATCCTTGGGGTATAAATTATAAAAAATTCGGATTTTATAGTAAAAAAAAAAACTTGAATTTTTCAAGGTTTTGGCATTTGGACTTTAATAAATAACCAACCCCCTTAGAGTTAATACTAAAATATATTTAATTCAACACAGGAAATATCCCCTTTAGCTCATTAAATTAGCATTTTTCAACTGCAAATTTTTAAATTGCAACACCCTATCTCCCCATTCAGGCAACATGGAGGGCAGCAGGCAACAGATTGTTCAGCTTTGAAATACTGTCATTGGGTATTGATTCACTCTTATTTATAATACTTGTGGTTTTTGAATTTTTCTCTTGAATCTGTTATTTTTTTTCCCCCCCTTTAGACCGGAATTGGTTGTAAAGAAGCTACGCTACTATGCCCGTTTCATAGTCGTCTGTCTCTTACTCAATAAAATGGATGTGGTGAAAGATCTAGTCAAGGTAATGGATTGGCTTTTGCCTGGTGGGATCCTTATTAAACTGATGCTGGGCATGGAATTTTCCATTGTTTAATGCTGCACATTGGGTTTGGCCTTTTTTTGGATCAGGGCCAGAATTCACAAAACTGCTGTATAAACCCATAGCAAGCAACTTTACTTTCATTGGTATTGCTGCAGTTGACTAATGAGCTTGCTGTTGGTTACACATCTAGTGTAAAATTATCCAGTTATTATCCTAGACTGATTTCCTCTAAATCTAGGGATTTTATTGGAATGTCTTAAAAGCAGCAATTTTGACAATTAGGATTCTACCTTATCCTAGCAGCCCCTTGCCACATTAGCCAGCTTCTGTTCAGTTGTCTAGAAAGAAAAAATAGTCTCTGGCCGTGGGGTCTTCCTACAGCAGGAGCCAGTTGAAAATGAGTAGTGTGATGTCACCTTTTTTTCTGGTTTCTACTGCAAAAAGAAGTCAGCCTAGCTGGTGACTGCCTTGTGTAGTTTGTGGCAGTGGAGGCTATAAATAAGGAAATGTAGAAAAAAATAATCATTCCTTATTCCAAAGTTGAAGCTGCAAAGGGATTCTTGCAGAATGACTACACTTCGAGAGTTAATGTTGCAATGCTTTAATATGAACAAATGCCACAATCTAGAGATGCAGGATAGAAGCATGTGCTTGTGCTTCCCCTTTCACTTCATGGTATAGTGGCCCTTTAAGTATGAAAAGACTGGCTGCAGAAGTTTATGGCAGTTTTCCCTCTAATTCCTTCTCGGCTATGTGTGCAAAAATTTTTTTATTTTGTGCGCACATTTTAAACTTGTGTGCCCAGCTTTCAAAAACTGTGTGCCCAGGTCAGGCATTAATACAAAATGTTGTTTTACACTAAATTCTTTGTCCGCACCACAATTTGTCGTGTGCGCTGGCCTCAGAATTTGTGTATGCACAAAAGCACACACCATAGAGGGAACATTGGTTTATTATAATCCAAGCTTCCCAATACAGGTATGGGATACGTTATCCAGAAACCCATTATACAGAAAGTTCCGAATTACAGGATGGCTGTCTCCCATAGACTACATAATAATCAAACAATTCAAGTTCTTAAAAGTAATTCCCTTTTTCTCTGTACTAATAAAACAGTATCCAACTAAGATATAATTAATCCTTATTGAAGGGAAAACAAGCCTTAGGTTTATTTAATGTTTAAATGATTTTTAGTATAGATTTAAGGCAAAGAAATCAAAATTATGGAAAAAAAATCCCGTATCCGGAAAACCCCAGGTCCCGAGCATTCTGGATAATGGGTCCCATACCCGTACTTGGTTTCTTGTTTGTGAACAAAACTTTTAAGTTTAGTAAATGGAATTTGGTTGCTTTTGTGCACAGAGGATTGTTTGCTGTGCAATATTTTCAGTGTGGTTGTCAGTCAATTACATGAAAATTAATGAGCAGCGCCCTCTAATGGAGAGAGAAAATAGCTGTAGCTGATTGCAACTTGTTACTAGTAAAACAGGTTGAATGCGGGAACATTTTTTCATTTAGAGGTGCATTTTCTTCACATTGTCTTTCCTCCCCTTATGACAGCGGTTTAGCCCTCTTTACAAGCCTCATTCATTCATTCATTGTGTAATGACATATGCCAGACACAACCAATATAGAAAATGCTGCACAAAAAAAGAGAAAATTATATCATACTTACCGTAATTTTCCTTTCATGGACAACTCCATGTCATACGTAATGGGATAGCCCCCGCCCCAGTGCTCCCGTCAGAAGGACCCTCCCCAAAGCTTTAAAAGCCCAACCCCACCCCCAAATCCGGTGTCTCGTAATAAGCTTCTAGAAACTACCGAAAAAGGGATGGGAACTATGACATGGAGTTGTCCATGAAAGGTAAGTATGATATAATTTTCGGTAAGTATGATATAATTTTCTCTTTTCACTGGACAACTCCATGTCATACGTAATGGGACGTAGCAAGCTAATATCCCCAATGGGAGGGTAATTGTTCCACATAAAGGCACCTGGCCAAGTGTAATCTATTCCAGATAAAACTTAGAAGAGTGAAACCTCTACAGGTGAACAGAGAATACCTTGTAGAAAACCTGTGAACTCTTTCTTCAGAGGAAATGGACTGTCAGAGAAAAAGAAGAAACAGGACTCTTTAGAGGCAGAACCCACACCAAAGTAATACTACGGAGTGTGAATCCAGTCTGACACTTCCACCTGAAAGGAGAGAACCAACTCCACTGAAAGAGAAGTTGAAGGAGAAGTGGATAGAAACCCAGAGTAACTTCTCCAGAGTCTCGCTCACACTACTTACCAGCGCAGTTGTGACAACCAAGAGTGCCCAAAAGCTCAAATAGCTCAAAAGCATGGTACCTGTAAAAGATGACTTAGTAGGGGAAAGAAAACATTCACTCGTATTCTACATGCTCCACATCTGTAGAACACTACAGATACATGGCATCACCTAGTGGAGCTCCCCCGTCTCCTCGATACTAAAATCTACAGGGCACACAAGGAACTTGTATTTGTCCTGGACCATAACACATGCATTCTATCCATGAAGTGTCCATAGAGCGACTCATGGAGACAGACTGCTGCCCCTAAGGGCATACCTTACCTGCCAGGTGAGGTATCTAGGAGCATACAGTAGCCTAGGCAATCTTCCTATGCGGGTTGAAATTGTTCTTATCATTAGCTCATGATCCTTCACCAAACAAGTCTGGATATTAAACATTTGCATGCCCAATGGAGTGGGCATCATAACAGTAATACATGCAGATATGCATATCCTTGCAATGATACAGTACTCGAGCCTTCAAGGATGTGACCTGGACATAATTGAAGTCAGCGTATACCCTAGATTGGGCCTAGAACCAAATCTGTTTGGCATGCTCCCATGATTCTACCAAATGGGAAGGAATTAACCAATTCCATGAAGTATAACTAACCAATACAATACTGTTTATTAATTACCTTCTTTTCCTAGTGTTCCAGCTTGGAACCTAGACAGCTCACTGAGACTATTCTTAAATATCCAAGATCAGAAATAATCTAGGTATGGGGAGATATATATATATATATATATATATATATATATATATATATATATATATATATATATATATATATATATATATATATATATATATATATATATATATATATATATATATATATATATATATATATATATATATATATATATATAGATAGAATTATCCACCTATTGTTCTAGATTGGAACCCCTCTACTACCTATACTAGGATGTCTATGTCTATGGTTAGATATGCCATAACCAGGGCCTTTCCTAAAGGCCGATACTGCAGACTTAGTCCAGAAAGCATAATTTCAATAAGACAATGTTTGTAAACATCCTGACCTGATGGTAACCTATGGAATACCAACCTCAATTAGCTAGGTCAGTCTATGGCGGTCTGAAAGGCAAGTCACAAATTAGCATAGACTCTTAAAAAGAAAAAAAATCCCACATGCCTTCGATCATCAATAAGGGTTATCAAGAGAGAAGAATAATTTATCTTGACCCTGTGAAAAATAAACTGGATGTAAACCGTTTTTTTGTTTTTTTTTTAACCATGGGTCTGCGACCTTGGCTACAATCACATTGATGGTGTGTACCTAATTTTACAACCCACTCTATATGACATCCATTAATATAATATGGCCAATGAATATTCCTTCAGTAAGCCAATTGGTCCCTGGATGTACTTGAGGTAGGCTGGATAGGTCTGTGACCATACCTTCAGTTTGGTTGTTATATTAATTGGTGTCCACACCAGAGAAATGTATAACATGTACATTTAGTTATTGTCTTAGTCGGCCCCAAGCCACTGGAAGCATACACAATCAGTTTGGTTGTAATATTAAAAACCGTGGCAGGACCAAAGAAATGTACACCCTGTGCCTTCATATATGGTTATTACTGCTAGCCCTAGAACTACTGAAATGTTTCCCCCTACATTCAGTTTGGTTGTAAATTAAGAAGTGTCCGGAACCAAGGAAATGTATAACCTATACCTTTATATTTGGATATTAAGCCAGCTCCAGAAGTGCTCAAATGTTTCCACATATACATACAGTTTAGTAGTAGTATTGAAAAGTAGCAGGACCACAGAAATATTCATATTGGTTGTAATATTAAGCAGTGCCCGGGCCATGAAATGTAGAACATGTACATTTATATTTGGTTATTAAAGCAGCTCCAGAACCATTGAAATGTTTCTACATATACATTCAATTTGGTTGTGATCTAAGCAGTGCCCAGACCAAAAAATGTGTAACCTGTACATTTATATTTGGTTATTAAACCAGCTCCAGAACGCTGAAATGTATCCACCTATACATTCAGTTTGGTTGTAATATTAAGCAGTGCCCAGACCAAAAAAAAAATGTGTAACCTGTACATTTATATTTGGTTATTAAGCCAGCTCCAGAACCGCTGAAATGTTTCCACATATACATTCAGTTTGGTTGTAATATTAAACAGTAGCAGGACTAAAAAATGTGTAACCTGTACATTTATATTTGGTTATTAAGCCAGCTCCAGAACCACTGAAAGGTTTCCACATATACATTCAGTTTGGTTGTAATATTAAACAGTAGCAGGACTAAAAAATGTGTAACCTGTACATTTATATTTGGTTATTAAGCCAGCTCCAGAACCACTGAAAGGTTTCCACATATACATTCAGTTTGGTTGTAATTATAAACAGTAGCAGGACCAAAGAAATGTATAACCTGTGCCTTTGTTTATGGTTATTACATTAAGCAGACTGAGACCACTCTGCAAAAGCCAAGAGTCATGAGGCCAGTCTCTGTCAATTCCCTACTATCCCGTGTCCACACGCACACATGCATACACTGGCTGGACAGTGTTCTACTCCCCTACAGCATTGCCTTTGCTTCTAAGCTAGCTAGACTCAGAAAGCAGAATAAAAGAAGTACATGTTAATATAACTAACAAAACTTTATAACAATAGAACAGAGTTCTAACAAAGAATCTTACCTGATGCTTCTGAGAATCACTCTAATCTGCTAATGGAGGGAGTGAGAGGGGGAATACCCGTTCATTAACTGCACCTGACACTGACCTCCAAAGTAATCATCTAATTAACTACAGCTGCTGCTCTCAGAACCTGCAGATCCATATTACCATACGATCAGTATAGAACATGCAAATTAGCATTGCATTAAAATTGCTCATAGAACATACAGATCAGTCACCATTTCCACAATGGCCAATCTGGTCCATCCATTCTTAAGAGTTAAGAGACTCCAGCATCAGGATGGCATTACCAACTAAGCCTAAATGTTTAACTGCTAGTAGATCAAAGGCCCCTTTTTTTTTTTTTTTTTTTTTTATGTAAACGACCTCAACCTTGGGAGACTTGTGAGGGAGGCAGCTGGCTCTGAAACCTAAATTCCTCCAGAAAAAAGAAAATAATACCCCAGTATGGGGAAAAAAAAGAAGGAGGACATAAGGTTTAGGCCGCTAACTAAACCTTAAGTAACTGCCACCTCCCTCTCCCATCCGTAAAAATCATAAGGGGTGTAGGGACCATATACCCCAATGCCGCTGGACGCTTTTCAGACATGCCCAGGTAGGCCCACGGATGGGGGGACATAGCACTTGCCATCGGACAGATTATAATCAGGCCGTGAAGGCACATGGATCAAGGACAAACCAGTGAAATAAGCCACAGTAACACTGTACCTACCTGATCCAGATGATGAAACACTGAAGACTTCATACCTGAGGTAATGTGCTTAGGGGAAAAAGATCACAAGGACCAAAACCCCAGTCCCTAGGACGCTTTACAGCAAGCCCTAATGCTTCCCCAAGGTTAAAAAGAAAACTGTTTCTAACAGGAGCAAAAATAAACTGAAGCAGAAGGAAAAAAAAGACACCGGATTTGGGGGTGGGGTTGGGCTTTTAAAGCTTTGGGGAGGGTCCTTCTGACGGGAGCACTGGGGCGGGGGCTATCCCATTACGTATGACATGGAGTTGTCCAGTGAAAGCAGATATTCAGTGAACCTCACAAGAATACCTTTACCTGAAATGCGTAGGAAGAGTTTAAACCAGATGTGAGAGTTTAAGCTTACTCACGTTTCACTGCCACCGGCCACCAAATTCACAAGACCATTCCTATTCAGATAAACCAGTGGTACAACTGGGGAAGGGTGCAATTGCATATGGACCCTCATCCCCCTGGGGCCCACTGGCGGTTCACTTTCATGCAAAAACGCTGCAAAATCGTCTCTGGAGGCGGCGCCTCCACCTGGGCCCGAAGCATACAGTTACGTTACTGGTGTCTGGATTTCACATATCTCCTCTTCAGGATCATTCCCAACAGGCATCTTCTAGTTTATTATAATCTGTTTGCAAGACCTGCTATGGTCTCTAACCATATTTAGCTTTAATGCAAGTTTTTCTTTTCCATTAACAATGCATGCTATTTATCTATAGTATTCCTTATGTTTCTGCACACAGGAGCTGTCAGATGAAATTGAAGACTACACTCATCGCTTTAACACAGAGGACCAGTTGGAATGGAATCTTGTCCTCCAGGAAGTGGCAGCCTTTATTGAGGTAACGGGCTGATATTAGAATGTTTGCATAGAAAGTTTGTTAAATGGAATCCATTCGGAACATCATTCTAAACAGTTATGTTTGTATTTAGAAAACTGTACACTGAGACACATTTGTACCTGGGCAGTAACCTATGACATTTCATCACAATTTAGCTTTCATTGGTCTACCTGCAGCAGGGGGAAAGAACAAGCCACTAATTGGGCTGCTTTCAGTTTACTTCCCGGGTGCAAATATGCCCAGTGTTGTGTAATGACCCCCACTGTTTTTATTACTTTGTGAGTAAAACCCTGCTGTTTTCATGTAGGAGTGAATCTTTGTTGAATCCTTGTTGTTTGCTGAAGAAGAGCAGGTATTCTGGCATTTTTTACTAATAATTTGGTCACTTAAATTCTCTGTTTATTAGAATCTTTGGTTCAATCGATACTGACGCGAAAGTGACACATTCCTATAAAAATCATAGAAGAGTGTCCATATCATTGAAGAGATGCTGCACTTCAAATATTTGCAGCCAAAAGTCCCCCAAAGCTGCGACGCAATGCTTTCATAGGTCCTGTTTTTATTTGTAATTAGCCTATGGTTCATTTTTAACACGTTTGAGTTGGACCAAAAATCATTATCTTTCGTGCTTCATTTTTCACCTATATCATCTTGATCCCACCCTTGTGCTTTTTGTGAGCACAATTAAATCAACCTCCTTCTAAAAAAAAAACCTCATCTTCGAAGGATGAGGGGAGGGAGGATCTCATCATATCAAGCTCATTCTCGCTTTATCCTATGAACAGTAACTATAGAGGAAGCAGACTCGGCCTGGGGAACAGGGGGGCCTGGACTGTGGGGTCTGCTTCCTCTATAGCTATTAACCCTTTAACCACCAAGCACGTACGGCGTACGTGCTGGCGGTTCAGGGCTCAGGCTGCCAAGAACGTACACTGTACGTTCTCCTGCAGCTTAGCCCTTCTCTCTGCTTTGGCGGCTGTCAAGTCGAATCTGCGACATAATTGTCTCCAACTTCAAAGTAGCAGAAGCGCAACGGAAGCGCTGCTGCTGCTTTCCTTACCTGCTCCACGTCGCACAACCGCCCACTCACTTCCTGCTGCGCAGTAACTCTGCTGACACGCTGCCTTGGAGTCCTCCTTCGGTTCCAGCGATCCTCCTGCTACAAAAACAGTAAGTGCACTTTTTTTACACTTTTTTCACACTTACCTGCACTTACACATACTTACAGTACATTTATACACTTACACAAACATTTTAGTAAAGATTGGAATTTTTTATTTTTTTATTTTAGCACACTTGGTCCCTTTTGTACACTTATTTACACGTATTTACGTGTATTTGCACACTCAGACAACTTTTAGAAGTGCACAGATATCTATACACAAACTGGTGTTTTTGTTTTTTTTTACTTACTCATTGTACCGTATGTTTTGCCTAAAAACATGTGACTATTGGATAATCGATTTCGGCCACTAATTACTCTGTCGGATTAATTATTTTGTTATTTCATTGATTTACGCTATTTTTGTGGTTTTATTGCAATTTTATCCATGCATTATTGTTCCTTATGTATCTTTAGTATAGTTTTGCTGTTTGGTGCTTTGGTATAGAAAGATTTATTTTACTTAGTTTGATTCGCCAGAATATATGCTTTCCAAAAATATATCGTTTTCTGGGGGTCTTTTTATAGTTTTGGTGTCTTACGGCACATAACGCACAGTTGGGGCTCTCTTTTTTTTCTGCTGCTTAGTTGGCTAGCGTGAAAATTCATATGCATGTTTTTCATTTGGGGTCTGTACACGCCACATACTTGGTAAATCTATGCATATTGGCCATCAAACTATTCAGTAGACCTCTGACGTCCATATTTAGGGTGATTTTTCTTTATACGTAAAACATTGTGTGCGATAAATGCGGCAAACTGCAACAATTTTAGGCGATTTTCAGAAATGTTGTAAAAACCTCTACGTTTAGAAAAGCTTTGCAGTTTGTTAGTTTGGTGTAGAAAGACGTCTTCATCTTTGTTGGATTCGTCAGAATGTGTACTTTCCAAAAATATATGGTTTTGGGGGGTCTTTGCTGTTAGGAGGGTCTTGAGGCACATAATATGAAGTCAAGGGTCTATGTTCACAGAAGGCGAATCGGCAGCTGAGAAAAATCATATGCACTATTTTCATTTGGGGTCTGCACATGCCAGCTGCCTTGGTATATCAATGCATATTGGGCATCAAACAGTTCAGTAGACCCTTGGCATCAGTATTTATGGTGTTTTACAATTGTATGTAAGAAATTGGGTGAGATAAATGCGGCCAATTGCAATATTTTTAGGCAATTTTCAGAAATGTAAAAATTGTTGCTTTTATCGCCAAATTTAGGAAAGGCTTGCGACTTGGTACTTTGGAGTACAAAGACATGCATACCCAATTTGGATTTGCTGGAATGTGTACTTTCTGAAAATATATGGTTTTCTGGGGTGAATGTACTTTTTTCTACCTTTGCCGCCCCCCAAAACTATGTAAATGTGTTGATTTTGCAGTACCTGAAATGACAGACCAAATGTGTGTCTTCTTTTTGGGGCCCCTATATGCCACGTGCTTGGGTAAACCTATACATATTGGGCATCAAACTGTTCAGAGGACCCTAGGCTTTCATATTTGGGGTGATTTCTCTTGATACCTGAAAGTATGTGGGAAAATACGATGCTGCAGGGTAGAAATTTTGAGGTGATTTTTGGAAATGTCACTAAAATCACCAAATTTAGGAATGGTTTGAAGCTTGGTACTTTGGAGTACAAAGAGATGCATAACCAATTTAGATTCGTGGGAATGTGTAATTTCCGAAAATATATGGTTTTCTGGGGTGAACTTACTTTTTTCTACTTTTGCCCCCCCCCCCAAATCTATGTAAATGTGTTGAATTTGCAGTACCTGAAATGACAGACCATATGGGGGTCTTCCTTTTGGGGGCCCTATATGCCACGTGCTTGGGAACACCTATACATATTGAGCATCAAACTGTTCAGAGGACCCTAGGCTTTCATATTTGGGGTGATTTCTCTTGATACCTAAAAGTATGTGGGTAGTACGATGCTGCAGGGTAGAAATTTTTAGGTGATTTTTGAAAATGTCACCAAAATCACCAAATTTAGGAATGGTTTGCCGCTTGGCACTTTGGTGTAGAAAGACATGCATACCCAATTTGGATTCAGGGGAATGTGTACTTTCCGAAAATATATGGTTTTCTGGGGTGAACGTACTTTTTTCTACCTTTGCCGCCCCCCAAAACGATGTAAATGTGATGATTTTGCAGTATCTGAAATGACAGACCAAATGGGGGTCTTCCTTTTGGGGCCCCTATATGCCAGGTGCTTGGGTACACCTATACATATTGGGTATCAAACTGTTCAGTGGACCCCAGGCTTTCATATTTGGGGTGTTTTACATTGATACCTAATGATGTGTCGGAGATATGTTGCTGTAGAGTGGAAGCTTTGAGGTAATTTTTCAAAAAATTCACCAATTTCTATAAAACATTATAACTTTAGGAAACAATTGCAACTTGGTAGTTTGGAGTACAAAGATATTTTTACCCATTTTTGATTCACCAGAATCTGTTCTTTCTAATAATGGGTAGTTTTCTAGGGTAAATCTACTGTTAGCGTAATGTTTGGCCTTGAAATCAGAAGTATGCTGTTTGGGGAGCGGTACTTTGGAAATTTGGTTGTGTACTGCTTGTAGTTTTTGTGCTATACAAGTAAGAAATCTCCATAAAACTATATATATTTGGTATTGCCGTGTTCAGGAGACATAGACCTTTCTAAATCGGCTGTGTTCTCGTACATAAAATAAATGATGTTTCTGATATATGTGATTGTTCTTCGTGATTTTTCTCATTTTATTAGACACTTAGAAGCCTTTATTTTCTTTTACAGAAGTAGAATAATATATTGTTTTCCTGGGTAAACTAAAAGACCACCCCAGGAAAGGCCCTTAAAGTGAAAGAGTGCAAAATATCTAAAAACTGCTTGGCAGTAGATGTTCGCATCTAGGACAAAACGGCTGGCAGGGAAAGGGTTAAAAGCCCCCTCCTCCTCAGCCACTCTCTTACCTGGGACATAAGTCGGGCTGGATGCAGGAAGTGGGCGGGAGGATGGGAATCAAAATGCGCTGGGCCCTTCCGAAGATTTGTTTGCAGGGGGGGCCCGGCGCAGTCTAGTTATGCCACTGCCTATGAAGTGGAACAAAGTAAAAAAATTAAAATGCACAGGGCTCATTTATTCACACTGGACAAATTTGCCCTGTAAATAATCCATGGCTGCCAATCGAATTGTTGCATTCATGGTTCAACTTGAAGCTAGCTGGAAAATGGTAATCACTGATTGGTTGCTAGTGTAATGACAAATTAGCCCCTATGTCTGTTGACAGTTACAGACATGGCATCTGCCTGTTAAAGGAACAGTAACACCAAAAAATTAAAGTGTGTTAAAGTGATGAAAATATCATGTAGTGTTGCCCTGCACTGGTAAAACTGATGTTTGCTTCAAAAACACTACTATAGTTCCTATAAATAAGCTGCTGAGTAGCAATGGCGGAAATAGAAAAAAAGCCCAATGGCACAGTATAAATAGTGGATAACAGATAACACCATTATGTTCTACAGAGCTTATCTGCTATCTTCTGTGTAACTTGAGCTTTTTCGCCTTTGAATGGCCGCCCCCATTGCTACACAGCAGCTTATTTAGATAAACAATGGTACTGTGTTTCTGAAGCAAACACAGCAGTTTTACTAGTGCAGGGCAACACTGCATTATATTTTTATTACTTTAAACCACTTTCATTTTTTGATGTTACTGGTCCTTTAATGTGTTTACTTGGGCGGTATTCCTGTTTTCTCCACTGAAGTGTTTCTGCTGGCAGTAAAAAAGCTTTGTGTGGCATTAGTCTTCCTGCAATATTGATCCAGGAACTGGTGTGAACGCTGTTTCCCTGCGCTCCCCATTATTATTATTATTATTATGCCGGCCCGGATTTGTGGAAAGGCCACCTAGGGCCTGGGCCTAGAGCAGCAGGATTTTAGGGGGGCGGCATGCTGCCCAACCACACCCACATTGGTTCAAAAACACTGGGGATGTGCTGGAGATACAATCATTTTTTAAATTTCCCATGCGCCAATCCCAATTGCTGCAGTCCAGATGATGGAAATTTACACAAATAAAGGGGAGGGGACAGGGGCAACGAATGCCAGTGGGCCTAGGGGCACCCACTATGTAAATCTGGCCCTGTTATTATGGAATAAAAATATGGAAATTATTTTAAAAAAAGCTCCAGTAATTACTTTAGATGAGTTTTGCCCCTTTAATGGTCTCTGCAGTATAAGGGATTTTCTTTCTTTTTTTAATTATTTATTGTTTTATTGATTTTCAATGTTTACAGAAAAATTGCAAAAAAGTATTACATATAAACAGCGGCTTGTGGTTCATTGGTATATAATTCTATTTCTTTTCCAGTATATCTTTAAGTAGTCACTACCTAAGGCAAGTTATCTTGTATCTGCTCTGTCTTATAGCTGCAAGAGGTGGGGAGGATAGCTGAGGGGGGAGAGTGGGGGAGACAGGTAGAGGAGAAAGGGGTTACAAGATGTTCAGGCTTCTTAGTGCTTCTGTCAGGAAGAAAATTATCTTTCGTATTCCCTGTATAGTGTCTTATGTATTGGCGGCTCTCCAAGTACTAAGCCCACAAATACCACTCCAGCTCCCCCCTCGTAGCTCCTGTCCAGAAGTTTATCTCTAATGGATTCCATTGCCCTGATCCATTTCACCTTAGTCTCCAATATTTGCCGACCTGGTATTTGTGGTCGTTTCCAGTTTGCTGCTAAGTATGAAGGATTTCTAATGATGCTTTATTTATTGTGCCATATATAATGCCATCTATTCTTTGGAATCTTCCTAACTATAATTTGATTGGGTTTTAGGACTCTCAGCGGTGTGGTATAGATTAATTTTAGTTTTCCGTTAGATAAACTTATGTGTGATATTTATGAATTTGTCATGCCTATACATTATGCATTATAAGGTGACTAAAACGTTACAAATCTTCTTCTGTCCTGGCTTCAAAGACTGGATAAATAAATAAAATGTGTCCATACCTCCTGAGACAATGCTTCCATCCTTGCATCTGATTTCCATTAAATCTAAATAATGAATCATTAACCAGCAAGGTCCGTGGAGCTTTGGAAGATTCAGAGACACCAAAAAATATTCCCCTATCAGTGCGTCAAAATGTTTTTATCATGAGGCCGTTGAATCTCATCCCTTGAGCTTTTGGACTTGGGGTTGTTTCATGATTAATGATTCTGCTTTAATTGTTCCTTTGGAAGCTACAGCCTCACAATGCAGAGCTCTGAAATGCCCTCTCCAGTCTCCACAACTCCTGCAATACTGTCTTAATCATTTCTGGGTGGGTGAACATTTCTAATGTTAAATCTCTTTGTTTTTGGTCAGGCTGACCCAGTGATGGTTCTAAATGATGACAATACCATTGTAATCATTTCCAATCGACTGTCAGAGGGTTCTGGACCAGCGCTGGAGCAGGGCATGGTGGTGGGACAGTTGATGCTTGCTGATGCTTTAATTATCGGCAATTGTAATAACCAGGTAAGTGGAATGCTAAACATTTAGAACACAGAATGCCTGTGTGCTTTTCTTTTATAGTTATTGAAGATCATCTTGAAAGTTAGAGATTGAAACTGTGGCGGATAAAGCAATGTTTCCATTTATACATCTTTATTATGAGCTCAAAGAGTCCTAGATTAAAATGTTGAACCTCAAAAGGGGCTTTAAATAAATAAAAGTCTAATAACCACTGCCCTAGAATTATCCCTGTATACAACATGAGTATACTGTTTGAACAATAACTACTATGAGGCTAAAACCAGCTATAGTGGTTCACCTATAAGTTAACTTTTAGTATGTTATAATGGCCAATTCTAAGCAATTTTTCAATTGGTTTTCATTAATTATTTTTTATGGTTTTTAATTATTTGCCTTCCTCTTCTGATTCTTTCCAGCTTTTAAATGGGGGTCATTTACCCCATCTAAAAAACAAATGCTCTGTAAGGCTACATAAGTATAGTTATTGCTACTTTTTATTACTACTCTTTCTACTCAGGCCTCTCCTATTTATATTCGTCTCTTATTCAAATCCGTGCACTATTGCTAGGGTAATTTGGACCCTAGCAACCAGATTGCTTAAATTGTAAACTGAAGAGTTTGCTGAATAAAAAGCTAAATAACTCAATTGAATGGTACTTATAATTGGCCATTCTATAACATACTAAAAGTTAACATAAAGGTGAACCGCCCCTTTAAACTCAAACACAACAAAACAGTAATTGATACCTGTTGAGTTGATTATTATGTTAAATGAGAATTTACGTTTGCTACAATATTGTTCTTCTGTACATTGCCTGCTATTTATACAGGTATGGGATCCGTTATCCGGAAACTCGTTATCCAGAAGCTCCGAGTTACAGAAAGACCGTCTCCCATAGACTCCATTATAATCAAATAAATCCAGGTTTTTGAAATTGATTTCCGTTTTCTCTGTTTATAATAAAACAGTAGCTTGTACTTGTTCCCAACTAATTAATCCTTATCGAAAGCAAAATCAGCCTACCGGGTTTAATGTTTACGTGATTTTCTAGTAGACTTAAGGTATGAAGATCCAAATTATGGAAAGATCCTTTATCTGGAAAACCCCAGGTCCCTAACATTCTGGATAACAGGTCCCATACCTGTATTTGTGCTATACATATTTTTTTGGTAATGCTGTTTAAGTAGCTTGGTGCACTCTGGGGCACATGTCTGGTATTATGTTCAAATTTAAGTAAGTAGGCTGTTAAGTAGGCTAAGGGGACAAACATCTTATTAATACCCATTGTTCTAGTATCGGATATTGACCAGGAGGGTGTCCAGGCATTTTTTCTTTAATCAAAACATTGTACCTGTTATTCATCCTGTTATTCTGAATAATGAATATTTCTGTAATTTGGATCTTTGTACCTTAAGTCTACTAGAAAATCATGTAAACATTAAATAAACCCAATAGTCTGGTTCTGCTTCCAATAATGATTAATTATATCTTAGTTTGGATCAAGTACAAGCTACTGTTTTATTACAGAGAAAAGGAAATAATTTTTAAAAATTGGGAGATGACCTTTCCGTAATTCAGAGCTTTCTGGATAACCAAATCCATACCTGTAGTGCACACATTTCTCCAGTAAATATGAAGTGAAAGCATTTGCTATACTTTGTGGAGATTGAAATAACATACTGTGTTTGGAAGAACGCTACCCGTTTCACCATTGCTGACATGTCAATTGCTGCATGAAAGTACCTGTATTGGCCACGTGTTTGTGCAATGAGAAAATGTTATCATACATGGCCGAGCTTGAGTAAATTCCATCATACATGGCATGGTGTTTATAAATGCTATGCACGTGCTAAGTTGTGCAACCACCCCACTGCCCATTGTTGTTTCTCATCATACATGTCAAAGTTTGGCCAAATCTCCCCATATGTGCCAAGATTGTGGACATGGCAAATACCATTTTATGTGCAAATATATATGCAAAGATTTTGGTAAATAAAATACTTTGGGCCAAGGTTTTTAAGTAAATGTCATTGGATTTTCATGATGTGTGTGTTACCAATTTTTACCCATTCAGGTTAAGTTCAGTGAGCTCACAATAGATATGTTCAGGATGTTACAAGCTCTGGAGAGGGAGCCCATGAACCTCACTTCTCAGATGAATAAACCAGGATTGCAGGTAAGTGCAGACAAGAGCAAGTTGTCATTTCATTAATTTTTCTTTCAAAGAAATAGCTCAGCGTACTCCCTCTCAAATGAAAGGGACAGTAATCTTTAAAACAATGTGTTTTCATCTTATCCATTCATATGCCTTAATGTTAACTTTGACACCGACTAAAGAAGTTTTTTCAGTTAGATTTGCGTAATACACTTAGTTGCACAGCTTCTGTATATACTTTCCTTTAGCATGCCACCATATAGTTTAAAATATTTTCTCTGATATTAAGGCCAACACAGTTTAGCCTTCATGTTGCCATATTTTACCCAGTATAATCTATTCCATTTTAAGGCATATGTGGGTTGGAGCTGCTTTAATGTGTAACTTATAAGGGGCATTTCTAATAGATATCAGTGTGACTATACCCCTAGTGCTCACAAACTGAACTGTTTCATACATAGTAGGCAAGGTAATAAGACACACATTGAACAAGTTCAAACCTTTGCCTAGTTAATTTCTAACTAATATGCAGCACATCTTGTAATGGAAGTAATTTTTGGTGCATCTGAAAACTGAATCACTTCACAGGACCCAGCTGAGAAACCAATGAAGAGAGAAAACCCCCATAAATATCTACTTTATAAGCCAACTTTCAGCCAACTTTACACATTCCTGGCTGCATCATTTAAGGTCAGTTCTTCTAAATACAACGTATTGCCCTTTTAGTGATGTCCACAATAATTATTTTGGGCAGGAAAGTACAAATAAGTACTGGTATGGGACCTGTTTTCCAGAATGCGTGGGACCTGGGACTTTCCAGATAATCATCCTGTAATTTGGATCTTCATGCCTTAAGTGATGTAAACATTTAATAAACCCAATAAACTGGTTCTGCCTATAATGCGGATTAATTATATCATAGTTTGGATACAAGGTACTGTTTTATAATTACAGAGAAAAAGGAAATAATTTGGAATATTTGGATAAAATGAAGTCCATGGGAGATGACCTTTATGTAATTTGGAGGTTTCTGGATAACAGATCACATGCCTGTAGTAAATTAATGTGTCACACAAAGTTCTTGATTGGCAGTTAGTTAATACAGAGGGACCGATACAGTTGGACATTGATAAATGGTAGAACAATACTAGGCAGTGCAATGTGCCTCAGTTTTGGTGTTAGTCGTGGTTTTTAGTGACTAAGCCCCATATGTAATAAAAGGCACTAAGCTTGCCCATGTGCAGTGACCCATATATAAGAACCAGTAACAATAAAAACATTTAAGTAAAATATCCATTTAAGCCCCTCCAATAATCCATCTATCCTGTGCAAAGTTAAAGTTTTTTGCATTATTGCAGAAAACAAGATAGAACACCCTATGCTTCTTTCTGTGAAGCTGTTTATCTGTAATGCTGTGGGTTACACAGAGAGCCATATCGGTTTGCATTATGATCACATCATTGTTTCTTCTTATTTAGGAGCTGCCTGCAAACAGCGCCCTTCTGATTTACCTGTCTGCTACAGGCATCTTCCCTACAGGTCGATCTGACTATGAAGGTACGATAAAGGAATGCTCCCTGTCATTAACAGGGCTTCATTTATCTTTATTCCATGCTGTGTGATGAGCACCTCACTGCCGGAGTGGCCTGCTCTGCATGTCCCAGGCTTAAGTAGCATGCTGCTCTGTAACGTTGGCCCTCCAGCAGTGCAGGGACTAATGAAACATTCATATTCACACAATGCTGACATCTTCATCTAACCCATCAATTTGTGCAGATTCAAAGCTAACAAAACTACATAAAAAGTCTGAAACAGCAGGTTACAGAGTTTAATGGACTGTATCCAGGAAATTTGCTTTTAGCTGTTTCTTTTCTGTTAAAAGCATCCATGCAGCCTAGTGGCCTGATTGGCCAGGCCAACCCAGCTTAGAGCAATTTAGGATTCACAGATTCTACTTCATACTAGGAGATTAATCTGATTGGATAAAAAAAATATTTAATGTAAAGGGGAAGTGTCCTGAATGTTTAAGTAGACTTTATATTTCATTTGTATTTATTATAAATCCTTTAATAGACAGCAGTGTGTGAGAGAATAGTTTATCGAGCCTTCTAGTCCGTCCATTAAGCTAAAAGAGATGCCAGTAAGGCAAGACTGAATATGCGCCAGCCAACAGGCCTGCTTGTGTCAACCTCATTGATCTCTAGTTAGATTGTTCTCTTGGCCTGTCACCACTACTGATTCTGTTTAAATAGCTAGTAAATTCCTTCACTGAGCAATGAAAAGTTTGCTCAGAATTCCCCTCCTTTGGTACTTGCTTTATTTAAGTAGTTTTGTACATTTCTAGATCGCATCGGATTTGCAGCATTTGTACTGTAGAACAGCAGCAGTCACTAACTAAAAATAATGGTTGGGAGCTCGTGTTTTTAGCAGCCATTGTCAAAGAATAACAAAACTCATTATAAAAGGAGTAAAATCACAGAAATTCAGAATGCTTGTTTTCCCCATTTACCAGGCATGGTAACTTAGTCAATGCAAGTCAAAGCCAAGGTAGAAAGATGCTCCCCCTAATAATGAATTCAGGCACTTGGTATAATTTAGCCTCTTTATTTTGCCACAGTTACATTCCAGGTTCTAATACTGTGTCCCATCCTACTTCTGTATTTGTGTACTTCATCAGGCTTAAATACCATGCAATACACTATGTATGTGCTAAATCTGTGCCAGTAGAATTCCTGAAGGTAATTTATGGCTACTCGGTATAAAGTAGCATAGGCCTTTGTCTCCAATGGACTTTAATTGTCCTGTAGTCAGTAAACATATAAATTAGTTGCCCCATTAGTAAAATTAATTAGGCTGATGGGACAGATCATCACCAGGCATGGCCATCTTTAAATTATTCCAGTTGTTTGGGGTGATCAGCAATCAGAAAAGCAGGTGGAAAAAAGGAGATATAGCTCCTAATTTGCAGTGCAAAAAGTGGCAGATTACTACATTGTCAGATTTGAAAAAGGTCCAATCCACAAAGCATAGTACATGGATTTTGTTCTAGCTCATCAACCCCACCATATACTTAATAATGTACATCGCTGTGCATAGGGGCAGCTTCAGATTGCTGAATTTTATGAATTTAAGTAGGGGAAAGTGATTCAGAAAATCAGGTTAGCCGGCTGATTTAAACAATCGTCTTATCCTAAAGGTAAAGTTTACCAAAAATGTTCGCATTTTGTGTCTCGTTGGCAGTAGTAATTTAAGTAAGTTTTTAACTGCTCAATTATTATGGTGAGATGAACTGAAATAAAATGAGAACAAGAATTCACATTGCTTAAATTAAAGCTGTCAGCAGCCTGTCCTGCCCTTTAAATCATGATATGGGCCATCATTACAATTTTTCATAGGATAGTTTTCAAATGCCACATTCATGTCACTGTCCATCAAAGATGGATTAAACATGCATTCCTTTATCTTAAGCATGTAATCCTTTGCCAGTCTCTTGTATGCATGACTAATACTGAGCAGAGGAGGAGCTTGTAGCCTTCTGCGGTAGTGCAGCCATTAATCTGGCCTCTCCTCATGGAAGGGCTTGCACCCTGCTGTGAGATCATTATGTATGTCTTGCCATGTCATTTATGTTGCTTAGTGCATCCATGTTTGCATTCATTTTTTCATTGTACATAGCGTTGTCTCTTTCCATATGCTTGTGTCATACACCTGTCCTTTCTTTTGTGTTCATCTTGTGCTTTATTATAAACTTTTCAAGGCCTGTCGATCAGCACTTCAGAGGCTAACTAGAAGAACTGGTTTGTAAGCAACTATTTTCATGTTTTATCACCTAAAAGAAAAAAGTTTCCAGAAATCAACACGGTTGAATAGCGTTAAGGTCAAATGTGTCTTTTGCTTATGATTAAAGGGGTTATTCACATTTGAGTTAACTTTTATTATGATGTAGAGTCGAGAGTGATATTCTGAGACCATTTACAATTGATTTCTATTAATAATTATTTGTGGTTTTTGAGTTATTTCGATTTTTTCAGTAGCTCATCAGTTTGCAATTTCAGCATTCTGGTTGCTAGGAGCCAAATTACCCTAGCAACCAATCATTGATTTGAATAAGAGACTGGAATATGAATAAGGGAGGGTCTGAATAGAAAGATGAGTAATAAAAAGTTGCAATCATAATTCATTTGTAGCCTTACAGAGCATTTGTTTTTTTAGATGGGGTCAGTGATCCCCATTTAAAAGCTGGAAATATTCAGAAGAAGAAGGCAAATCATTAAAAAAAAAAAAAAAAACTATAAAAAATAAATAAAGAAGACTAAGTTGCTTAGAATTGGCCATTCAATAACCAAATACCAAAAGCTAAAAAGTTGAACCACCCCTTTAAACAAGTCTTCCCCATTGTGCGTAACGGTTTTTTGACCGAGTATTTTCCAGCTTGGCTGAGTTGCCAATGAAATTGAGGGCAAAGAATTATCCTTGGGTCAAAGAATTATTGCTGGAAAATGCATGAGCCAGTTTTTCCAAGCTATAATTATCTCACCGCACACAGGAATAGCCAAAGGCAATTCCAGTAGGAATGAATTGATTGGCAATTTAGTAAATAATTTTTTTTTTTTTTTTAAATCAGCTGCCTAGCAGCCTTTCAATGACCTTGCTTATCACAATCCATTCTCAGTTCCTGGTTTCACTCCATGATCCTTTGTTATTTCCTTAAAATACTTAAAGTGTTAGAAAAAAATCAGCATGTCATGAGTAGGTTTGACACATTTGGGACCTTTTTTGTTATAATTCTTGTATAATACAAAGGCCCAGAGTCAGGGAGCCCCTGTAACGGTCGGCACCCAACACCAGAACAAACACCAGGCACCCTGGTCTCGGCTCGTGCTTCACCAGTAGTGTGACCGCCTTTGGGCCTCGGGAGGAGCCCTCGGCTCACTTGGATGCCACCTGGACTTAAACGAGAGGTGCAAGATGAGGGTTCTGGATAGGCAGAGGGGCACGACTGTAGAGCAAAGTCTTTGGACAGAAGGTCGTAGTACAAGGCATGAGGCAATAGAGTAGTCAGATCAGGCCGGGTCGAGGCAGGCAGAAAGTCAGCGTAAACAATTCAGGCCGGGTCTGGGCAGGCAGCGTTCAAAGCAAGGTCAGGCAGGCAAGGGTCAAAACAGGGAGATCAATCAGATGGAATGAGGCAGAATTGGAGTCAAATAACAGGCAAGGGTCAGGTTCCAGAGATAAAAGTAGTAAAACAGCCAGGCAGGGTCAAACACAGGAATCAAACAGACTAGAAGCTTAACAGTACAAAGTACAAGGCACCAGGAACAAAACCTATCACGGGCAACCATAAAGTAACCAATGCCCCTTTAAATATTTTTGAATTTGGCGCCATTGCACGCTGACGTATGACGTAAAGACGCCTGCGCCTTTAAATAGCGGTGCGCGCACTAGGGAGGAAGCCGGCAAGAGGAGCGGCGCGGCGGGCATCCCCGCCGCACCACTAGACCACCAGGGTAAGAGTTCCTGACAGTCCCCAGCCAATGTCATACACTGAAAAGTATTTTGGGAATCATGTATGTGACCTACATTCCCTAGGGTTGGAAAAATATTATAGTTGACCTTTCCAGCTACAACATCAGCGCGCCTGCGCCTTTAAATAGCGGTGCGCGCACTAGGGAGGAAGCCGGCAAGAGGAGCGGCGGGTATCCCCGCCGCACCACTAGACCACCCGGGTAAGATTTCCTGGCAGTCCCCAGCCAATGTCATACACTGAAAAGTATTTTGGGAATCATGTATGTGACCTACATTCCCTAGGGTTGGAAAAATTTTATAGTTGACCTTTCCAGCTACAACATCAAGTGTTTTGATTTCGATATATAGGGTTGCTATTTTCTTTTGGATCTCTATATTTGGGGAAAGCCCTTGTGATGCCTTGTGCCTCCCTGCTGTATCTGTAATGTGTGTTTAAACAAGGTGATGAGATTTCTTGCTAGGAATAATTAAAGCAACAGTATACAGCAGTGGTTTCCAAACTGTTGTGCTGTAGCTATGTAGGTCTGGCCTGAAGCCTGGTTAGGGTATAATATAGAGAGAATTTCTATCCCCACCAGAAAATATATGTTAGGGTTTTTGTGTATTAATATTATACTTAAAGGAACAGTAACACCAAAAAATGTGTTTAAAGGACAAGGAAAGTCTAAAATAGAATAAGGCTACAAATGCTGTATTTTGTATACTAAACATAAGCATGAACTTACTGCACCACAAAGCCTAATCAAACAAATGATTTATGCTTTCAAATTTGGCCACAGGGGGCTGTCATCTTGTAACTTTGTTAAACATCTTTGCCTGACCCTGACCCTGCACATGCTCAGTGTGGTCTGGGCTGCTTAGGGATCGTTATTAACAATGCTGCTTGAATTCTGCATGGCTGGTAAGTAAGTCGGGGGCTCCCCCTGCTGTTCATAAGTATGATTGTTTCCCTGCTCAGCAGTTAGGGACCGTCTGACAATTTCTATCCACAGCAGTAAATGAAGGGAGAATTTCACTGCATACAGTCAGGTTTCTTATAAAAACGGTACACATTTTTTAATTAAAGTATATTGGAGATAGGTTTCTTTTTCATTAAAGAAAGTAAAAATGGGATTTTATTTTTTGCCTTTCCTTGTCCTTTAAGCACATATAAGTTCTGAAGAATCACATTGTATACTATAGAGCTTATATGTTATCTGCTGTGTATCCTGTGCCTTTTCTCCTTTTTCAGCTTTAAATGGCTGCCCCCGTAGCCACACAGCAGCTAGTTTATATAAACTATAGTTGTGTTTCTGAAGTAGACACACCAGTTTTACCAGTAAAGCACAACAGTAGATTCTATTTTCATTACTTTAGGACGCTTTAATTTTCTGGAGTTACTGTTCCTTAAAATGAGGAGAGCCTTTCCAGTAGTTTCCCCTTCTAGAATGGAGATCAGACTAGGGTACAGAGGAATGCAGACTTTTGAGTTACTGCTCTGCGTTCCCAGTACTTACTGAAAAACCTTACTGTTTGCAATGGCATTAAAGGGCCTTCCAGTAAAGAAAATAACCGTAAGTTAATGCACAATCTCCTTAATTGTGTATGTTTCATGCTAACTTTAAAAACACTGTTGTGTACAATCCAGTTCTTCACCAAGAAGCCTCAGAGATCGGATTGACAGGCATAGGATGCAATAATGCTTCTCTCTACAGAGCTGCCTCTGTAATTATATGTATATATGTATTATATGTATTTGATGATAATGTCTGTCTTTTTTATTGTTCATAAGCAAATATCTTAACCCTATTAACTATTCCCCATATCTTTAATGCAAGTTTACATTTTATGCCATATATATGTATGTTTTTTGCTATAGATTGTAAGGAATGTGTGACCAGAAATCCACTCATCACATTTCTAATAGTTTTTTTAAGGATAGAATGCAAACTACATTACAGAGAGTGAGAGACCTATAGTGACTGCTCAGTACATGTGTGCAAAAACCCGGTTTATGTGCAAGATTTAAGGCATGTTCACACTGATGTTTTAATCCAAAGATTGTGAACATTTTGCAGAATCCAAACTCCCCATGGTGCACTCAACATCAAAATTATCAGGAGCAAGCTAGGGAACAAAAATAATTTTCACTGTATTAATCATTGTAACAGAAATTTAGGTTGAAAAAGGCCACAGGTCAATCGACTGCCTAACTGATAAGTAAAGTAAAAACCAATCTGAAGCCTCTGCAATTTGCCTTAGAAGAGTAAGAAATTTCTTCCCAACACCCACAATGGCAATCTAACAAGTCTCTGGGTCAACTTTGATTTATAAGCCACCCATCTTTAAGTAATCTTATTTATATGCCTGAACAGCCACTTCAGGAAGAGAATTTCACAACTTCACTGTAACAAAACAAAATTTAAAAAAAAAAAGCGTTTTAGAAGATAATGGAACCTCCTCTCTTCTAATCTAAATTGATGCCCTTGTGTCTGCTGGAAGGTCCTACTGGTGAATAAAGTATCAGAGAGTTCATTATATGGCTCCCTTTTAAATTTATATATATAGTAAACATATCTCCCCAAAAGGGTCTCTTCCCGAGCGTAAACAACCCCAACCTGCCCATTCTTTCTTAATATCTGAGACTTTCCATACCCTTTACCAGCTTAGTTTTTTTTAACTCTCTCTCTAATTCAGTAATATCCTGTTTCTGCACTGGAGACCAAAACGGCACAGAATATTCTATATGGGTCCTTACCAGTGCTGTGCAAAAGTGGAAAAATTACCCTTTCCATCTGTAAATGCATACATTTTTATAAGAGGCTGAGTGCAGTGACTACAAGTGAAGCCCAATAAGGGCTGTGTGTAGTAACATGCCAGACAACACCAGTCTGAGTGGTTTTGTGGAAACAATGGGCTGCTGAAAAAGGCAATGAAATCACTCTGGGGGTTTCTTGTTTGTAAGCAATGGGCTGGCTGCTGGGGGAGGTGGTGAGACCAGTCTGGTGGGTTTTCTGTTGGAAAACAATAGGCTGCTAGAGAGGAGGGAAAATCTGTGGGTGGGACTAGGATAGCAAGGGTACTTAGAGTGGTAGTAAGCAGAGGGGCATCATTACTAAAATGTGATTTTCTCAAGCTTAGCTAAAGAAGTAGGCTAGAAATGTTGTACAATATGTTTTGGGCGTCTGTACCAGCCCAAGGCAAACACAGCCCTTTAGTAGGGAAGATCTGTCCCTCTGAAGATGCACCAGTAGCTCCCCATCTTCTTTTCTGCTCATTCACTGCACATGCTCTGTGCTACTGTCACTTACTGAGCTTAGGGACCAGCTCAAACGATACAGTAAACATAGAATATAAAGGTCACAATATAAAGCTGATCAGTGCATAATATAGATAAGTACTACATGGCAGCACAGAAACCAGTGCAATTAGCATCAGAATTTAATAATCAGCCATGTAGCATCAGCGTTTATTATAGGCCAATCTCATTTTCTGCTTCATAATTTGCAATGACCCCTAAGCTTAGCTTCTCAACAGCTGCTCAGAGCCCACTGAGCATGTGAGTATCACATACACTTTCACAAGATGGTGACCCCTGTGACAAGTTTGAAGTCCGGGATCATTGCTGCTATTGACAAGCTGAAACTTTAGGCTGGTGCAACAAGTTCGGTATATAAAATATAGCATTTTTTAGCCATATTAATTTTAAGGGTTTAGTTCTCCTTTAATACAGCTCAAAACCTTGTTTGTCCTTTCTGCTGCTGACCGACATTGCTTGCTAGAGCCAAGTTTATTATCCACATGTTCCCCTCGGTCCTTCGCCATCATGAACTTGCTTAGTGCAGTCCCATTCAGGGTATACGTTGCTGAATATTTTTACATTCCAGGTACATAACTTTACATTTATCAACATTGAAACTCATCTGCCACCAGATTGCCAGTTTATGTAGATCCAGTTGCAAAAAAACTACATTGATATAGGAATTACCATGTCCTTTGTAAACAATGATGCATTAATGAAAAAATGAAATGACCCAACACAGTGCCTTGTGGCACCCATTAAGAACCCTACAACTGCTTAGTATTATGATGACTTTCTTCCCTCAAAATGATTTTTTTTTATTTATGCACGTATTTAGCACTTTGCACCTTTCCCTGAGATGACCAGCTGCTCAGGCTGTATTCTCATTCACAAACTCCTTACACAGTGCCAGGTTGCACACTGAAGCTGCCTTGTTGCTACCTTGCTGCAGGTCCCTATGATTTCGGAGGGGTCCTGACCAACAGTAATCGGGATGTTGTAAACGGGGACGCAGTGCACAAGAGGAACCAGTCTTATAAAGAGATGCACTGGTGAGAGGCGACTTTTGCATGTGTATTATTGTGCACAACACTGACAGAATGATATAAATGTATTTTGGTGAGAGCAATGCACATGCGTGTTTATCTTTGTCTTCTCTGCAAATGCTGTTTTACTATGCTTACTTGTTACATGTTTTACTGCTTGGACAAGTAATAGTCACATTTTATTTAATATAAATAAATATATATATATATATATATATATATATATATATATATATATATATATATATAGATAGATAGATGGGAGAACTGTAGAGATCGCACTCACAGGACTTAGATGAATAAAAAGTTGTCTTTATTTGTGGATAATCGCTGACGTTTCGGCTGATGCAACAGCCTTTCTCAAGGTTAAGGGGGGGTTAAACAAACGGAATAAATACATGGTGTGGTGGGAAGAAAAACAGGGAAGTCACATGACAGTGACATCATAAATGAAAAAATACAGGAAAAATACAGTGAAAAAGTGGAAAAAATATCATTACAAACACAACATAACGAATAAAATATTTAGGATGTGTAATTATATATTAATACTCTGATATATTATATATTAATTAATATATAATTATATATTCTCTGATAAGCGTGTATCTTACTCACTGTGTGGTTCCGTTAAATGTAATAACCATAAATGCTATTCTGTTATAGTGTGGCTCATATGGGGATACAAACTGGGTATTTTTTGCAAGGAAGTGTCTAAAAGAATTGATTAAACGAGGGATCAAAAGGCAAAGAGATGAGAGAGCAGGACACAGAAGATGCTGTATTGAGAGATGTATCATATCCACATTGTAGATCAACGCGGCTCTTAATAAGCAGTCTATAGAAGAAAAGACCAGTAAAGGTGCAGATCATATAGAAGAGTTGGAGTGTGGAATGAAAATGGAAGAATAAAGAACGGAACAAGAAAGGAAAAATAGAAACAGAAGGAAGAAATGGAAAGATGGGGGAAAAAGCGGAAAAAAATTAAGAATGAAAAAACAGAAAAATAAAAATAAAAACAAAAATAAAAATGAAAAAGGGCAAAAAATAAAATAAAAAATACTAAATGATAATAAAAATAAAGTAAAGTTGAATATGAATGAGCAGTGGAGTGAGCTCCCAATAAGTCTGTTAGCAAAGTCAGTGTCTATTATTAGTTAACTGCCAGCTTTGATCGGATGGAATTCGCCACTTACTTATAGATGTGGATTGTACAAGTCCATAGAAGATCGCCGCTATTACCTTTCCTCGATGTAACCCCAGGGCATTCATTCACCATGTGATAAGATCAATCGTTGTCCGTTATTGTAAGAGCTATTAGGAGGGTACAGTAGATTGTTAATAAGCTCTCCGTGAGAGCCATTAGGAGGGTACAGTAGATTGTTAATTAGCTCACTGCCACCATGGATCGGATGGAATTCACCGCATAGTTACAGGTATGGATTGTTTTACTGGCAGTTTATAGGTTCATTGGTGCAAGCCGCTATTACACTTCCTCGATGTGGCTGCTGGTTATTCTTTAGCCATGTGATGACTGCCTCCGATAGTCTGGAGGTATTTGTACTTCTTGGGGTATACACTGTTTTGTGGTGCCCAGACTGGTTTGTCACAATGTATTAGAACCATCACTTGAGTCAGGTCCATTAACAATAGTACGTTCCTTCGATGTCTGGTGATGATGTATGTCTATACCGTTAATTGTAGATAGTAAGCCGTATATTAGGTCATCAGCAGGCATCTGTTGAAACCATGCTGAGTGTGTTGGGGGACTGGTCGGTCGTGAGCTGAATTGGTCGACATCCCAAGTGTGTCTCGTAATAATACTATCGTGCAGGTCCACGGATGCGTGTTGGTTGAGGAAGCCAGCGTATTAGCTGAAAATATGTATAAAAAAGTGGGCGACTAAATCCAAAGCGGAAAAACAATAAACCGAATAGCCATGTGTCAGGAAAAAATTGAGTCCACTCAAAGTATGAAAAGTCGTTTTGAAGTAATAGATGAAAAATATAACAGTGTGAAAAAATGTGAAAAAATTGAACATAGACCTAATAAAGATGAACAAAAAATGAAAAATAAATAATGATAAAAACAAAAAGGCAAACCCATTGACATTAACTACAAATTACATTAACATTACATTACAAATTACAAATTACAAATTACATAACATTACATTAACTACAAAGTTGGATAAATAAACTTAACACCCTTAGTCCGTACGGACTCAATGAACTCATATCCTACGCTCCATTCATATATAAAAACAACACCAGGAGAAGGTGGATCTACACCAAACTACATACTGCTGAACGTTTTCCCCCATAAATGTTTGACATTAAAACTCTTCCAATAATATTCAGACTTCTTTATATATAAAAAATACCCCTAGTATTTTCGTAAGAAATAAGCTGAACTATATATACGTTTGAATTTATACTTGCTAAGGTGAAATTACCAATGTTTTTGTACTTTTTATGTTTCCGTTCACCAATAACAGACTGACTTCATCTCCACATCACGACCCCCTCTGCTCAAGTGCTATATTCTCTGTTTTCTTCATTTTTCTCTACACTCTCCTTACTATTAGGTCTTTTCCTGAGTTCTTTCTTGTGGATCCCTTTCATCTCATGTTTTCCGTTTCATTTTTTTTTTTTTTTTCATCTTTATTAGGTCTATGTTCAATTTTTTTCTAACTGTTATATTTTTCATCTGTTACTTCAAAACGACATTTCATACTTTGAGTGGACTCGAGTTTTTCAGCTCCATTTTTTCCTGACACATGGCTATTCGCTTTATTGTTTTTCCGCTTTGGATTTATCCGCCCACTTTTTTATACATATTTTCAGCTAATACGCTGGCTTCCTCAACCAACACGCATCCGTGGACCTGCGCGATAGTATTATTACGGGACACACTTGGGATGTTGGCCAATTCAGCTCACGACCGACCAGTCCCCCAACACACTCTGCATGGTTCCAACAGATGCCTGCTGATGACTTTATATACGGCTTACTATCTACTATTAACGATATAGACATACATCATCACCAGACGGCGAAGGAACGCACTATTGTTAAAGGACCTGACTCAAGTAATGGTTCCAATACATAGTGACGAACCAGTCTGGGCACCACAAAACGGTGTATACCCCAAGAAGAACAGATGAAGTACAAATCCCTCCAGACTATTGGAGGCAGTCACCACATGGCTAACGAATAACCAGCGGCCACATTGAGGAAGTGTAATCGCGGCTTGCATCAATAGACCTATAAACTGCCAGTAAAACAATCCATACCTGTAACTATGCATTGAATTCCATCCGATCCATGGTGGCAGTGAGCTAATTCACAGTGAGCTCATTAACAATCTACTGTACCCTCCTAATAGCTCTTACAATAACGGACAACGATTGATCCAATCACATGGTGAATGAATGCCCTGGGGTTACATCGAGGAAAGGTAATAGCGGCGATCTTCTATGGACTTGTACAATCCACATCTATAAGTAAGTGGCGAATTCCATCCGATCAAAGCTGGCAGTTATTTTTCTTTATATTTTTATCTTTATTTCTTTTTCTGTTTTTTCATTCTTAATTTTTTCCCCCTTTTTCCCAATCTTTCCGTTTCTTCCGTCTGTTTCTATTTTTCCTTTCTTGTTCCGTTCTTTATTCTCATTCCACACTCCAACTCTTCAATATGATCTTTACCTTTACTGGTCTTTTCTTCTATTTACTGCTTATTAAGAGCCGTGTTGATCTACAATGTGGATATGATACATCTCTCAATACAGCATCTTCTGTTTCCTGCGCTCTCATTTCTTTGCCTTTTGATCCCTCATTTGATCTATTCTTTTAGACACTTCCTTGCAACAAAATACCCAGTTTGTATCCCCATATGAACTACACTATAACAGAATAGCATTTATGGTTGTTACATTTAGCGGAACCACACAGTGAGAACGATACACGCTTATCAGAGAATCAACATATTAATATATAATTACACATGTCCTAAATATTTTATTCATTATGTTGTGTTTGTAACGATATTTTTTCCACTTTTTCACTGTATTTTTTCTTTTATGATGTCACTGTCACGTCACTTCCCTTGTCTATCAGCTGTTTTTCTTCCCGCCACACCATGTATTTATTCCATTTGTTTAACCCCCCCTTCACTTTGAGAAAGGCTGTTGCATAAGCCAAAACGTCAGCCGAAACATCTTAAGTACTGCGAGTGCGATCTCTACAGTTCTCCCACATTGTTACCACGAAGGACTGCACCCAGGCGAACGTGATCACTTTTTCGTAAGTGCCGGTTTCCTCCAATCCTATATATATATATATATATATATATATATATATATATATATATATATATATATATATATATATATATATATATATATATATATATATATATTGTGTGAAGGGTCGAACAACTGGAGCATTGGGGGCCCACCGGGTTCCAAACTAGGGGGCCCCGTGCGCATGCGTGAACTACGGCAAGCCATGCTGCACATCATTGTTTTGTTTTGGGGTCCAGCTGATCCGGGAGGGGTCTGGGCTGGCGGGGGGGGGCTGATGAGGACCAGGGCCTACCAGGTTTTTTCCCAGTGTCTCACCGGCCCAGTCCAACCCTGATTGTGTTCCCATTTAGTGTGCTACATAGATTCGTAGCCAAAAATATTTGTATTTTTTTTCCAAGTATCAAGTGATATGCTGCTTTCACTAGGTACATTAAAATGCCTTGGTAATCTCCTGGTTTTATCATGCCAAACACTACCCTTAAAGGGGGATGTTCACCTTTACATTTGTAGAGAGCAATATTGTAAAACATATTGCAATTGGTTTTATTTTCTTATTATTTGTGGTTTTTGAGTTATTTAGCTCTTGATCAGTAGCTCTCCTGTGTGCTAGTTTAGCACTGGTCGCTTGACTCCAAATTACAAGATACAAGACAAGATTCCTTTATTTGTAAATACAGACCGTATTCAGTTATATAGTGTATCGAAATCACGTTTCACTCACCCGCCCCCACCCCCATGGTGCATGTTACATAAAGAAAGAGCATTTGAGGATACATATAAGGTGACAGATGCAGGGAACAGTTAGTTTTACGATATTATCGTGTTTAAGATTGTAATTGCTTGTGGGAAGAAGCTTTTGCAGTGTCTAGTAGATTTAGTTTAATGCTGCGGAACTGTCTTCCAGATGGTAAGAGAGAGAATTGAGAATGAGACGGACGGGAGATGTCTTATGCTAAGATATCTGCTCTGCTTATAATGTGTTTCCAGTAGATTTGGGAGATGGGTGGCAGAGGTTCTCATATGATCCTTTCTGCAGTTTTCAAAATCCACTGCAGAGATTTTTGTTCTGTGACAGTGCAGATTCCAAACCATAGCGTGAGAATACTCTCTATGGTGCCTCCATAGAATGTGAGAATCGATGGGGGAAGACTGGCTTTTTTAAGCTTCCGTAGAAAGTGGAGGCGTTGTTGAGCTTTCTTTGAGATAGAGTTGGTGTTTAGGGTCCATAAGAGGTCATATGTACTCCTAGGAACTTCACACTGTTGACTATCTCAACTAGGGAGCCATCGATGAACAGTGGTAGGTGAGTAGCAGAGTTCTTTCTAAAGTCAACAACTATTTCTTTAGTCTTTTCGACATTTAGTCAGGTTGTTGTCCTGGCACCAGTAAATGTCTTACTTCTTCTCTGTATGCAGACTCATTTTTCCTAACCAGACCAACTACTCTATCCTCTGTGAACTTGATGATGTGATTTGCATTGTACTGCGCTGTGCAATAATGTGTCAGCAGGGTAAATAGAAATGGGCTAAGGCGCTAGCCTATGCTCAGTTTTAGAACCTCACAGGTGTGATTCCCTATTGAGACGTACCCTAGCAACCATGCAATGAATAGTAAAATAGTAAGTTAGGTTGAAAAAAGACACACGTCCATCAAGTTCAACCTTTTAACTTTTTTTTTAAACTTCAGTTTATTTGTTCAATACAAAAGTGAGAAGCAGTGGTTAGACAGTTTTGTACATCAAACAAGGTTAACATTACAATCTCCTCACCTTAGTATCGAGAGTATCTGTATAAGTACTGTATCTTTCCTTTTAAGTCAAATGCATAACACATATAACTTAAATTGAACAGGTCAGCCATCATGCCTATATGATGCCCAGGCCTAGATTCTCTTGTCTGGGATGTACCTGTAATTATGCCACATTCCCAAATCACCTGATAAACCTCAAGAGAATTCTTCCTCTCCACCGCCACCCTTTCCATGGAGCACCTAATGTCTATATGAGCTTTGCATTCCTGAAGAGTTGGTTACATGGAAGATTTCCAATAGCCGTAACGGTGACAAATGCCATCTGTAGATTAGCTAAATATAAGCTTCTCCGTGGTTTGTACACTTGTGGTGCTGCAAGTATTTTTTTTCATTGCTGAATGGTAAAGGTTTTTTGGAGATCCTGCTCCAATTTACACATATATGAAAGCTTATTATTAGGATCCTGGGCTAAGAGTTGTTTGTAACAGTTACAAATAAGTAGTTTTCCCTTCCAACGCTGCTTAGTCCTTGTTTAGGGAGCAAAACCAATGTGTAATTTGTAGGTAAACAAACTTATCGGTAGGTCTGAGGTTGTATTTTTCTGCCAGTCTTTCAAATGGTTCAAGAGAGTTCAGAAAGTATAAATCTGCAATTAGGAGAATCCCTTTTCCGCTCCAACTTGGGGTTGGAAAGCGTAGCCTGCTTCCAAGTCCACCCAGTTTTTCTGACCAAGGGGCATATGCATACAGACAGCAGATTCCATTATTTATGCCATATAGTATAACTTTATATTTGGTATATCCAAACCCCCTGCTGCTCTGGGATATTGTGTTGTCTGGAATTTCACTCTTGGATGCTTATCTTGCCAGATAAAGTTGTTAATTGTCCTTTACATACTGTTAAAATAAAAAGAGGGGCAGCAGTGAGATTTGGAGTGTTCTAAACAGGTACAATATCTGTGGCAACAGATTCATTTTAACTGCTACTATATGGCCTAGCCATGATATGTATTCTCTCCATTTGCTACAGGCCTGGGTTATTTTTTGAAGCAGGGGTTGGTAGTTCAACTTGTATATGCATTCTAGGTCTTTTGGTAATTTGACCCCTAGGTAAATTATGTATTTGTCTCTCCAGTCAAATTGGAATGCATGTTTGAGGGCCTCAAGTGATAACTGTGGCAGATTTTTGGGCAAAAAAATTTTGGTTGTATTTATTTTATACCACGAGAATAACCTTTTTTAACTTTTTTTTTTAACTTTTTTAACCTGCCTAACTGCCAGAAGAGGGCCTGAATAGAAAGATAGGTAAAAATAGGTAAAAATAAAAAAGCAATAACGATACATGTGTGGCCTTACAGAGCATTTGTTTTTTAGATGGGGTCAGTGACCCCCATTTGAAAGCTGGAGAGAGTCAGAAGAAAAAAAAGCAAATAATTCAAACACTATAAAAAAGAAAAATTGAACACCAATTAAAAGGTTGCTTTGCATTAGCTATTCTACAACATACTAAAAGTTAACATCAAACTGAACCACCCCTTTAAAACAAAATCGACAGCAATGAATCTAGATCCCGTTGAACTGAAATCTGCAGTTAGGAGAAGGCATCATTCAAATCTACAAGAACTGGAGAACTTGCAAATAAGAAAGTGATTCAAACTGTAAGCAAAAAGGAGTAGAAGCTCATTCATGGCTCTTGATTTCTTGATATTCTCCTTTCGAAGGGTGTCCTATCAAATATTATATCTAGGGGGTCAATCATTTTATCAGGGTCACTATTTTCAGATCTTAAAGAATTGGAATTGAATTGGAACAGCAAAGGTTTGTAGCAAAACAAGAATTTGTAGAAACCTAATTTATATCAAATTCATCTTTATTATTTTTTTGTGAATTCTATGAAAGAAGTGCAAAGTTGCCAGAATATTTGGCCACAATTGCGTTCCCAGACAGGAATCAAGATTTTCACTAAATTATTAGGTTATACTAGAAAAGGTAAGCAGATAGAGCCAACTATAGTCATGCATTTGGTATAAGTGTTACAGCATTCATTTCAAGGCAAAAAAAAACTTTACTGACTATGTACAGGTATGGGATCTGTTATCCGGAAACCTGTTATCCAGAAAGCTCTGAATCACAAAAAAGCCCTCTGATCTCCTTTTTCTCTGTAATAATAAAACAGTAGCTTGTACTTAATCCAAACAAAGATATAAAGGATCCTTATTGTGAGCACAGCCAGCCTATTGTTTTTTTTAATGTTTACTGGATCTTCTTGTAGATTTACAAGATATGGAAAGATCCATTATCCGGGAAAACCCCAGGTCCTGAGCATTCTGGATAACAGGTCCCATACCTGTACCATATTCTTGTACAGTATATTCATAAAAGAACAGAAATTTCAGTTTGCAGACCTCTGTAGTCCCACAATGCTCCAGCTTTTTTGAGAGCAAGAGAACGTCTTCAGTATGAGTCTATAAAAATCCAGAGTGAATGATATAATTTTGTTAGTGGCCAACTGAGGGGCTTTTAAAATGATTCGTTTTGACTTCAACCCTGGGAAAATGTGGGTCCACCTTATAAAAAGAAAAATCATAATTCAAAGCAACGTTCCAATTTATTACAAATTTTCAGTGCTTTTAAAGTTGCTTGTAAAAACCATTGTTTAACTCCAGGTTGTTACTCAGGCGGTAGGGGCTGGTTACAGGGGGTGGAAAAAAGCAGCCTCTTGTAACTTTAAGAGCTGAATTTCTGGGTTTTAACCCGGAGTTTCAGCGATGCTAGTGCAGAGAGATGCAACCTGCTCTGACGCTGATGTTTTAGAGTGGGGAGGGAAGGGGGGCGGCATCAAAGCTGCTAATGCCCCAGCAGCAGCCACAGTATTGCCCCTAAATGTCGCAAAAGTCTCAGTTTCCCAGCAAAGACTGTTAATCAGCTGCCTTGTCTTATATTGTTCCAACAGTATGAGCCACCAGTTCATAGAACACAAAGGGACAGACAAACAGTGCTTTAAATAGCATTACATATACAAATAACCATAGAAAATGAGAAATTAATGTATACTGCATAGTTGCTCGGAGTTACCTTTTATTAGGCAAAAACTTTTTTTGGGCTGACATTCCCTTTAAGTTCATATATTTAGCTTGTTGCCCATAGGCATCAATAAATCTGCTCCTCAGTTTTTTGCCGTTAGAATAATAGTAACATATTCCTCGAGGTTTAGAAATGGCAGAATCCAACCATTTTCTACATAATTCCTACTTAGGTTCTAGTGGATGGAAAGAATGGCAAAACAGTGACTTTGCTGTCACCGGGGTAAGAAAATTCTTCCCGATTCCAAAATGAAGTCCTTACATTTAATAATGTATTGATACCAAGCAGGAGTAAGCCTGGGAAGCAAGTAGAGTATTGCTACTAAAATTTTCATTCTTATGAAATACCCTATTGGCTAAAACTAGCTGGGTTTTGCTGAACAGCATATACTCCTACCCTGGCTCTATATAAAACTCAGTGGGTGAGCTTTAGCCTATCGAGTATTCCATGAAAATGGTAATTTGTACTGGGTTTCTTTCACCGCATACCGCTTGCTTTGCATAGAGATGCAGAGAGGGTCTCCTCACCTGAACTGCTTTTTAGGTATTGATACTAGGCCAGGCCATTGCTTTAGTTCTAAACTGCAGCTAACCAAGTGATAGCCATACATGAGAGGTATTTCATTCAAATGTTAATACTTATACTCATCTTGATTATTTGATGTAATAATGCTAAAATTATGCTTTTCCCTTTTAGAGCCTAATGCTTAGAGCAGGGACGTGGGGCCCTGCAATTGGCGATTAATTAAAACTACCATCACCCTTATCTGGCCACTGGTTTGGCGAAGAAGAAGAATTCTTGTTTTAAACTGTATCAATAACAATATCAGAACTTGCACTTGCACTTGCACAGGGGCGATCCTGTTCATTTTGGTGCCCGAGTTGAAAAATGGAAATTCGGCTCTTAAAGTTACCATGAGTGGCATTTTGCTGCCCCTGGTAACCAGGGGGGCACTGCCACTTAGGGCAAGTTTCTCAACTCGCCCCATTGGAGCAGCGCCCCTGCTTGCACTGAAAGCCAGGCAACATGGCCGATTTGCTGCTCAGGAAAAGCAAAGCTTTTTGTCCCTTGTTATAATCAGAGTTGATATGTTTCTGATGTAGATGTAACACAAAGTGTCCATTTGTTTTGCAGCCTCCATCCTGGCGATCTCTACCCTTTCACTAGGAAACCATTATTTATCATAGTGGACTCTTCGAACAGTGTGGCTTACAAGGTATCTGAGCTTATTTATAATAGAAGTTTAAGGAGAATTAAAGAAAATGTGTATTTATCGCTTAATATTGAAATTCAACAATACATTCTCATCCAAAAAAAATTGTGTACTGGAAAACAAGCTATGTTTATCGTTTAGTTTAGTGCAGTGGAATAACAATAGGGAGAGCAGACCTCATGGCTGGGGACCTAGGAAGGATTCTTGCTACCAGATGTATACATGGAGGGGCATTGAACGTAGGTTAACACTACTTGTTATATATATATATATGTATGTATGTATATATATATGTGTATGTATATATATATGTGTATGTATATATATATGTGTATATATATGTGTATATATATATGTATTTATATATTTATATATATATATATATATCAAAACAGGGGGGTTGTGGGAGCACTCTAAAGGCTTTAAAGTATATATAAGTATAATAAATGCTATTGCATATGTACCCAAAACAGGGGTTATTTTGTTACAAAGTTATGATCATAAAATTGTTAAGCCACCATACCACGTCAAGGTAAACCCCGAATGGCGGTCCCTAACTTGTTTTATATTTTATGTGCATTTTAGCATTACCTGTAATCAATGTCCATGGAACGCTGTTTTTTCACTGAGGGCTAAATCCTCCCCAGCCAGCAATCAGGCTTTTAAAGGAGAGATATTCCCAAAACAAACGCCCAATTTTAAAAGCATTGATTACAGGTAATGCTAAAATGCACATAAAATATAAAACAAGTTAGGGACCGCCATTCGGGGTTTACCTTGACGTGGTATGGTGGCTTATCAATTTTATGATCATAACTTTGTAACAAAATAACCCCTGTTTTGGGTACATATGCAATAGCATTTATTATACTTATATTTATACTTTAAAGCCTTTAGAGTGCTCCCACAACCCTCCTGTTTTGATATTATATATATATATATATATATATATATATATATATATATATATATATATAATATCAGTGAAAAAACAGCGTTCAACGGACATTGATTACAGGTAATGCTAAAATGCACATAAAATATAAAACAAGTTAGGGACCGCCATTCGGGGTTTACCTTGACGTGGTATGGTGGCTTATCAATTTTATGATCATAACTTTGTAACAAAATAACCCCTGTTTTGGGTACATATGCAATAGCATTTATTATACTTATGTATATACTTTAAAGCCTCTAGAGTGCTCCCACAACCCCCCTGTTTTGATATTATATATATATATATATATATATATATATATATATATATATATATATATATATATATATATATATATATATATATATATATATATATATATATATATATATATATAGATTTTCGTAGCAGACAGCACCTCATGTCAGATAAGCCATTTTGTGGCTGCCCCTGTGCACGGAAATAATTAGTGTATAATCCAATCAAGAAAAACCAGCACCAAGGGACTTTAAGTATGAAAAAAAGTTGTATTTAAAACATATGTTTTAAATACAACTTTTTTCATACTTAAAGTCCCTTGGTGCTGGTTTTTCTTGATTGGATTATATATATATATATATATATATATATATATATATATATATATATATATATATATATATTGTGGTAGAGTGACCAAAACAATGTGGGAAAATGTGTGTTTTACCTTTAAGTTCTCCTTAGTGGGAGAGGTAGGCACCAGGAAGGGTGTTCATAAAGAGAGAATAGGTTCTCTCATTAAAGGTTTTGGCAGCCAGATTCTGGAAGCTGGAGTATTCTGGAAAGAACAGGCAAGCCAGGTACTCCGATCCAGAAGTCCAGCTCATGGATTAGAGCTCACCTTTCACAGGAAGGCTGTCCTGTGGAAAGGTATTTAGGTCTAGTGAGGCTGTTAGGAAACTCTCTCAGAGCAGTACACAGAGCAGCAAGGACACCTGCCTGTGTAAGGAACTCCCAGAGGGGCTGGGGGTGCCATTTGCTACTGCAAGGTGCAGAGAGAGGAGACCAAGTGACAGAGGGTCTGTCTGACTGAGGAAAGCCAGGAGGCTGAGCAATCCCCCAGGAGATTCGTGAGTACAGGGGTGACCCCTACTTATGTGTTTGCTTACTGGTAATCCACAAGGGGCCCAGTTTAGTAAGGGAACTCTTCATGTGTAAAGGTAGAGCCCAGTGGGCAGGATTTATTTTTATTATTTGTTTTGTATCCTGAAATGGTCACCCCTGTGTGTAAATAAACTGCCTTAAAGAGAAGAGAAGTGTCTGTCGTGGATCCCGCAGCTTACAATATATATATATATATATATATATATATATATATATATATATATATATATATATATATATATATATATATATATATATATATATATATATAGTTTTGCCTCCAATAAGGATTAGTTATATTTTAGTTGGGATTACGGTAAGTACAAAGTTAAGGAAAGGAAATCATTTTAATTAAAATGGAGTCTATGGGAGATACCATACCAACAGATACCATACCTGTACTAGTCCAAATTGCTGCAGCTCTATAAACATAAATATCCAACTGGCCTCTGGACTTGTATTATTGTAGCTCAATATTATCTGGACCATGTTCTTTCCTCTCCTTGGTGATATCACCATTGATAAAAACTCTACTTTCAGCTGCTGCAGTTAAGGTGGAATTCTGAGAAGAACAAGGCGCACCGGGCCTGTTAGAAGGCTATATGTATGTGCACAGATTTTTGGCTTGTCTTCTATCATTTTGAAGGAGAAGGCCAGTGTTGCAGGTTTCAACTGGGATGCTGTGAGTTGTAGTTCTAAACGGTCTATAACGTTGCAGTTCTCTTGTTTACAACATCATGTGTCCATTGACACCAAAAACATATTTGCTTGGGGGGCATGGCCGGATGGAAGAGGAGCTCCGCTAGGCAACGTATTATCAGCAAATAATCACCGACTGCTGCACACATACCTTCCTACCTGGACCGGCAGAACTTGGTGAACAATGGGGAAGAATTCAAACAAAGTGCAATCGGATGCCGCAGCGCACCTGGAACTAAATAAAGATGGCGGTGGTTCCTCACAAAGCCCACAAACACACACAAGCCCCTTTCAGTACCACGGAGCCCAATGCTGCTTCAGCCCTGGGGACTCAACCCTCACTGACCTCATGGCTGCCATTCTATAGTGTCAGTTCATACTGTCTGCCACTTTTACCTCCAGGAACTTAAGGTAGACGTATCCCTGATTAAACAAGACCTACAAACCATACATGAGGGTAGAATAAGTGAACTAGAAGACCGCACAGCACTCCTGCCTGATGAAATAAGGTAACTACACCGCCAACTGCTGGAAACCGCTGACCAGCTGGAAGACATGGAGGTCGAATATCCAAGTGGTGGGCCTACCAGAACGCAGTGAGGGGACCACTCCTGAGACATTTGCAGAAGCATGGCTTAAAGGAGAATTCAACCCTTAACTAAAAAAACCCTACCCTACAGCCTAGCTGCTAACGCGGGGAAATGCCCCTAACTTTTTAATTACCCCTCTGTGCAGATTCAGGAATCGCAGTTCACGGCAGCCATCTTCCGGGTCTTCAGTAATCTGAGACCGGCGGCGCATGCGCAGTTGGAGCAATTTCCTGGTTTGTGACAACTGTGCAAGCGCCGAAATAGACGGGAATTTCCAAAGCGCTGGAAGACGTCACGAAGACCCAGATGATGACTGCCGTGAACTGCGATCCCTGATCTAATATTGAGTCCACTAGGACCGAACTAGCTACCTTATAACATAGCCTCATAGCGCACCCCTCTGACACTGAAGGTAATAGAAGAATTTGGGGAATTCTCCGGCCTCCGCATCAATCGGACCAAATTGGTCATATTCCTAGTAGACCCGCTTCCTCGGGGTCCACACTACAAATTAGCCGCCTACAGGTGACACAGACCTTCAAATATCTAGGGATGATAATTCACTTAGTTCACAAAAAGTTTGAAGAACACAACTTGACCCCAATAGTAAAGGCTCTAACAGCTAAAGCTCCCCATAGACGCGACAATTCTTCTTGCCGAACGACCGATTTTAAGCCCGACCAATCCTTCGAAATTATCGCGCGGTTAGTGGGATTCAAACGATCGTACATCATACGATTTTTCGGCCGACATCTGTCAGGAAATTGATCGGCCAGGTCAAAAAATCTTTGTCGTCCCAATGCAATCTATCTATGTTTGCAGGGCCAAGCAGGCAGCTCCCCTTTGTTTTCCTGGCAAATTGGTCTTTTTAGTTGATGGTAAATTTGTACGATCATTCCGAGAAGATCAGGATCTGATCTTTTAAAAATCTCAACATCTATGGCCAGCTTAAGATAGATATCTGGCAACAGCTGCGTCTCCCCCTTCCTGGAAGGACCAATCGATTCAAAATGGTGTTCCTTCCTAAATTTTTGTATGCTCTCCACAATTCACCTATATTGCCCCAGAGTCAGTGGTTTAAACAATTATATAGGAAAGTATTTTCCCAAAATAAACTTGGCAAGGGCTTGTCCCTGCTTGGATTCAACCTGAGGTATTTAAAAAACACTCAAACATGTCCACAATGGGAGGCCAGTGTGGTCCAGTGGACGCCTTCAAGAGCTGGGCCAGCTAAGGGACAAAAACGCTATACGATATTGTAGAGAATGGGGATATCAAACTGTTTCAAAATCTTAAAGATGGCTACCACCTACCCAACTTCATGTTCTTTCACTACATGCAATTAAGCACGCCTTTAGAACTCCACACTGGAGAAGTACCTGTGTAGGGAGGAAACCAATGTCTTGGTTCTATGCCATATTTTTTCAGGCTTGCCCAGACCCCCTGGCCAAAGTGAGAGAGCAATGGGTTAGTGTTGCTCCCAGTGGCCTCAAAGCAGGTGCTTCTTTTTGAATTTCTGACTTTAACGTAAGATTTAGTTGCATAAAAAAGAAGTGTACTGCCACTACCTGTAGGCTGCAAGTCCACATAGGGGCTACCAAATAGCCAATCGCACCTCATATTTGGCACCTCCAGGAACTTTTTGCACGTGTGTGCTGCTCTCCAACTTTTTTTTTTTTTTTTTTTTTTTTTCAATGTGGCTCACAGGTAAAAAAGTTTGGGGACCCCTGGGTTAGACACATCCCAGAACTGGTGGAGGACATGTGGGTGGATGCGCTCAAACAGGTCCCTAACATCACAATGTCAATTAGAGACAGAGTGTATCTTACTCCGTAAAGACTTGCAAAATTATACCCAATGACACCAGACCAGTGTGTAAAATGTAACCAAGAGTTTGGCACATGTATGTATGTATGTATGTATGTATGTATGCATGTGTTCTGGAGCTGTCCGCTTATCCAAAGATTTTGGGATGCAGTGCTACACTATACTTCAACCACCCAAAATGTTTTGTGCATTAAGACCCACTGGTATGGAGTAGATGATGATCTGGGACTCCGGTCCCATGTTAAACTCTGCTACCTCCAACTGTTGTATTACGCAAAGAAGGCCATCCTGTTACAGTGAAAATCCACTGCTTCCCCAACCCTTGTCATTTGGTGTGCATTGGTAAATAGTGCTCTCCCTAGCCAGAAATTGACTTACATAGACCGGGGCTGTTCTAAAAAATTTGAGGCCTGTGGCTGGAAATGGAGGATACCTGTCCAGACACTAATGTATGATAATGTTGAGCATGATAATTATATGAAAAACGAAGACAACGTATGACGATGGTAAAATGATAACATTGCAGATATTGTTGGTTATTTGGCTCCACTGGCAACTCATTGCTTGTATGTCTTCTTTTCTTCTCTCTTTTTTCACTTGTTTCACTTGTTAAAACTAAAATGCATAAATAAAAACTTTTTTTTAAAAAAAAAAACATAATTTGCTTCATTATTTTATTATTAACAAATAAAATATATCTTGTTCAGAATAACCTTCATATTCTAACCTCTATGGCATTGGATTAAGGGTGATTGTGAATTATGGGGCATGGATAGCATGCTATATAATAAGCTTTGTTATTTTACACATCTTTTGAGTGTTCATTTGCACAGTATTTCAATCCAATGTTTTATTTCTTTTGCAGAATTTCACCAATTTATTTGGACAGCCTCTAGTTTGCCTCCTATCACCTACATCTTATCCCAAGGCCTTGCAAGGTAAAGCCAGTTCTATAGCCATCAGTTTGTAGCACTTCTGTTTCCTGGCCATAAAAAAAGATCACTTTGTTTGGGGCACAGCTGGATTTTCCACCCTATATATTGCTGACATAACACACCAGGGAGATAGTAGGGATGTCCTGCTAGGGCCTAGCCAGTCTTAAGTAAAATGTTAATTTAATCTGAATATGGGTTGACATTGATCATGAAAATGTGCCCTTCATATCTAGTTTTATCTTGAAGCTCCCTGTGCTGAAATCTGTACATGAACTTGGTGCAGGCTGGAAGGTAGACCCTTGGTTTAGTATGTTTATTCAAACAGACTCATGATATTATAAGACAGGAGGTGCACATAACAAACAGCGTATTCATCCAAGAGGTATTATAGTTAGAATAATTATAAATTTTGAGTAAAAACACAAAAAACATCTTGTCACAGTTGTATGAGGTACAGAACGTTAAGGTGGACATACATGACAGATTTGCTGCTCCGACAGCCAAATGAGCAGATCTTGGCTCTTTTTGGGCACTTGCAGGCTGATCTGGTTCCTTTGGGTCAATGATTAAATCATCAAGAAGGCCTTCAGAAACCTGTCTGATGAGGATTGGATCGGTGCTCTGATGTGCTCTTTATCCAATGGGACTTTCAGACCTGTCCTATTGATACTGTATGTGCCCCATATTCGAACAGGCAGGTTGGTGAGTCATTGAATTGCCGACTATGCAGCGATTACCATGTACCATGCTCCTTATTCTTATGTCATCGGAAGCCACTGACCATATGTTTTTATTATTGTCATAGATCACTCTCAGCGTGGAAGCCTATTTACCCTTTTCCTTAACAATCCACTCATGGGATTCCTTTTCATCTCTGGCCTCTCCAGCATGCGCAAAGGGTTATGGGAAAAATGTCAGGATCATGTCCGAAAAATCAACAGAGATATTGCTCAGCTATTGACACACTCTCGCTCAATAGGTAGGTGATGGCAGGTTGAATTATGTATGTGGCACACTTTCAATAGCAAAATCCGTTTATTTAAAATTTAAATGGAAAATGGCATTTTTGTCTTGTCCTGTGATCCGTGAAGTAAACCATTCTATATAGTAACCTATGCAGACAGTGTCCAAGCAAGGGGCAATAGCAGTTAAGCAATTGACTTGAATTGGAAGTGTCACAGGTTGTGGAGACCACACACTGTTGCAATTTTGGCTGATAATTGCCTATACAGGGCAACCCACCAGGGCTGAATAGCGAACATTGAGCTAAAATAAGGGGCATTTTCTGTTTTTATTATAGGTATCCTAATTTGTGTCAATCCACTGTGATAACTGTTTCCTCTTACCTTCAGATCAAGCTTTTCTTCAGTTCTTTGGAGATGAATTCTTGCGTTTACTTCTCACAAGATTCATATTTTGTTCTGCAATTTTAAGAATGCACAAAAGTTTCAGGGTAAGCACTGTCCACTGTGTGTTGTAGCTTGGTAGACCGGAAAAGTAGCCAAATACAATATTATACTATGGAGGTAGTTTGAGTTTGTCTTTGTATGAAATAGTTAAACAAGGGTTACAGAATGAAATAGGGTCGGAGGGCATTTATCATTTAAAGGGAGACCCATAGTTAACACACAAGGTGAAATGTATCCTTTTTTTGTTCCACTTGGCTGAGAGCCACGAGAGATACTTAAAGGTGATGACACACAAAGCATCTAGTAGCAGTAGCCAGAAGATACCCTGCCATAGACTATGCTGAGTATTGCCTCTGCTAAAAAACATGTAGAGACAGTAAATTATCAGCATAGTCTGGTTTTGTAGCCCTGACAATTAGTCGCAACTAGTAGCTCTGTGTGTCTTCACCCTTAGTATCGAAGGAAAACAGAGTGGTTTAGATTTGGGTGAGATAATATGGGCAGTGTCTGCAGATGAGAAACTTGAAGTATAGTTAGTAATATGTTGCAGGAGCTTGTCTTGGAAAGGATAGGGTCCAGTCATTGTTTGCAATTTTCTTGGAAAATAAATTATATGCCCTGTTTAGTGGACTGAACATGTGAAGAAGAGTTTTAATGTGACACCTAGATACTTGCCTTGCCAGAGACTGGACGTAAAGTGTCATTGTTAGAGAGTTAATTTTTTTCATATGATAAGTTTCAAGTGCAGCTATCCAATGTTCAATGAAGCTATGTCTAAAAAGTAATATGGTAGATGAGGTTGAAAAAATTAAGTTCAACCTACTTGAGTGAAACCTGCCTAAGCACTAGTTGATACAGAGGAAGGTGAAAAGAACCCCAAGGGGGGAAATGAGCCCTACAGATCAAGACACAAGAGGAGGATTTGTGTGTCCTCAGCGTAAAGGTGGTAGAAGAAGCCAAAGGATGTGATGAGGTCACCAAGAGAGGGAATATAAAGTGAGAATAGAACAATCGACCCATGGGTCATATCTGCAGAGTTTTCCTGGAGAACAGGAACAGTTACAGTTACACTGAAGGCATTCTTGGAGAGATAGGAAGAGAACCATCATAAAGCAGAGCTATCAAACATTTGAATTTAAAAGGCAGGAGTGGTCAGCTGTATCACATCCTGCAAAGATAGAAAGAAATATGGCATCATGTCTCTGGTCCTTAGACTTTTATAATCTCGATTTAAAGCAGGGATCCCCAACCAGTGGCTTGTGAGCAACATATTGCTCACCAAGCCCTTGAATGTTGCTCCCAATTGCCTAAAAGCAGGTGTTTATGTTTACATTCCTGGTTTGGAGGCAAGTTTTGGTTGCATAAAAAGCATGTGCACTGCCAAACAGAGCCTCCTGTAGGCTGCCAGTCAACATATGGGCAACCAGGCCACAGTTTTTACTTGACATTCCCAAGGACATTTTTCTTTATACATCTGAATGTTGCTCACAGGTAAAAAAAAAGGTTGGGGACCCCCAATTTAAAGGTATTTTAGGTGAGTGAACACAAAACTAAACTAAAGGGATTCAGAAGACAGTATGTATCCAGAAAGGTCTTAAAGCAATCCATTCTAGGTTATTTTGAGAAGGGCAAGGATGAAACTGGTCTGTAGTTGTCACGTTAGGTCTGAGGAGGCTTTCTTATGAAAAACATCTAAATGTACTTGACCCTTTTTATTTATTGCCATTAACTACCCACTTTGCATCCAATAGGAAACAAGGAATTACCCAGAAACCTATCCGCCCCTTCCACGTGATGAGTTGCTAGAGAATCTTCACCTTCAAAAACAGATTTTGGAGCTGGCCTCAATACTTGATGTCCGGAACCTGTACCTAGAGAGCACCATGGATGAATACTAGAGATAAAGCCCATGCTTATGTAAACTTTTGTGCTTTCAAAGCCACAGAATATGAAAGGTGCATTTTTTCTAAGGCAACCCCCACCTTACAGAGTACTTGATATTTTTACTTTATGGATTCCAAGCCTTGGCAATGGAGCAAGAGCCTCTGAAAGTGGAGTTTCAGAGGAAACATGGTGCACCTGCTCTTACCCCCCAACCCTTTCATGGTAGTGTCACACCTAATGCTTGTGTTTCTGCTTTTAGGGCCATGCCCCTAGCTACCTGCGCATGTTGTTTTATGTGTTTTGCTCTGGAACTGAGAAACCCCCAGCATGGATATTCCCATTGCGACGAATACCAGAGCCATGTGAAGTGATTTAATGCAATGGAATAGTGTGTGCTTTAGGAACTGGTGTGACTAAGCATCCATTTCTGCATACACCGCCAACAGGGCTGCTTTAGGCATAACATTGCAGCAGCTTTGTTTTTCTCATTTGTTCTTTGGACAGTTTAAATCATTCTTTAAAATGATAACTGATGATGGTACTTGGCAGGCCTCACAAGTCGTGTGATGAAGGGATGGGGTGAGCTCTAAAAGTGTTGTATTTTCCTTGATCAGTATATTTATTTGTTTTTTTTTGTTTTTTTACCTTGTAATGTTTGGTTACTTTGCCAAAGCCATTGAATTGTGAGCACTCTACTATAGTTTATATAAACAAACTGCTGTGTAGCCATGGGGGCAGCCATTGAAAGCTGTTAAAAAACAGTGATTTTGCAGAAACTGTACACTGTGTGGGGTTATTTACACCCTAGCCACTTAGGGCAGTGACTGATACAGAGGTTTTAGTGGATGTATCTTCTCCTGTCAAAGGTCATGCAGCGCATGTAATTGCCTGTGGCTTGGTGTATTGTGGGTGGCCTTTAATTATTTTAAACCAAAATTGAGTTTTAGGACAGTAAGATGTTTAGCTTAGATTTTGTTTGTTTTATATACAGTCCAGGCTGTAAGAGTCGCGCTCTTGGCACAGAAATGTTGATGTTATGTTATTAGATTTAGACAAAATAAACCTGACACCAATGGCTGCATTGGCTGTTTAAAGTGTAGAAAAATGTAGCATCAGTCAATGCAGAATCCTATAGAACAGCCAGTGAGAAAGTTTTACACTTTACAAAGTCAAATACTGCTAGTGGTGCAATAAGAGGCATATGATTCACATGTTTTTGGTCCCTTTCTACAAGCCACACAAAGGTTTATTTCATTTCTGAGAATAAGCTCTGGTGCATCAGCAGACGAGGGAGAAAGAGGTGCTATTTGTATAAATAATCTGAATAATAGAGTCGGCCATACCATGCCTGCCAACTAAATATTGACCATTGCATCTTAAAACAGCCCCTCTGGCATTTCCCAGAATCCACACATTACCAGTCCAATTGGTTGGAGAGCTTACCAGTCGTCCTGTGTATTGCTCAATAGGGATAAGCAGCCTTTGAAGTGCTAGGACTTGCATTGCATTTGATCAGCAAGTATGGCTTATTACTTTTAAGGTACAATCCCATATGAAGTCAATTTTATTTCTGCTGCATCGGAAGCGAGAGTATAAAAGCAAAAAGCCTTTTTACTCTTGTCCCATGAGAAAATGAGTTATCTCCTTTATCCCTGTGTTTGCTAGCGATTTCTAGTGAATGTGACCTGATAATATATTGTATAAACAATATAGTGGTACTTATCACTCTTTACTTTTATTTGATTGGTAAACACACACAGTGATTAATCTCAGTGGCAGCTGGGCCCAAAAAATAACTACCACAACTGTGCTGCTTGCCTGCACCTTTTTTTGCTAAAGGGCACCTGTTACCCTTACGTACTGTCCCCCACCAAAGGTGCTAATAGAGCCTGCACTCTGGTTGGGGGGTAACAGTAGTTTTTTTTTTGTTTTGTTTTTTTAAATGGCCCGACAGCACTAGGACACACTTACCGGGAGTTCCCGGTGCGAGCGGCCATGTTGTGCAACCCGCATGCGCATAATGAGAAAGTTGCAGCATGTGCATGTGAGTGGTCCAACATGGCTGCTCGAACCGGGGGCTCCTTCCCAGTGCGGGTGTCCTAGCACTGGCAGGGGGCAATTAAAAAAACAAATTACTGTTACCCCCAACTGAAGTAAGGATTTTATTAGCCCGCACCTTTGGCGGGGAAGATATTTTAGGGTAACCGGTGCCCTAAGTGTGACCCATTCTTAGAACCTGTTCCTGTTATTAAGAAACCTGCTGTTCTTGGCTTCCACCACTGGATCAATGGCTGTCACATGCCACAGTAAATCATTTTGTGGAGGGGAGTATATCTGCAGTTTCACGGTGTGGTTTACCCATTGTAGAACCGTATTCCCATAAATAATAATTTGTCATTTTAGAAGAACTCTGGTTTTAATGCTTTTAAATATGTAGTTTTGTTGTTTTGATCATCTCTCTCCCTCACGTCCAATTAATTCTAAGGTCAAATATTCAGAATGTAAACAATAGAAGCAGCTTGTCTGCTTGCCCTGACCCACTTATTAGGGTCTCATCCCCAAAAAAACACGGCAGAACTTAGAGTTACACAGTTACCAGGAAACGGGTTTCTGGATAATGGATCCCATACCTGTACCATACAATATGTTTACTTTCATGTGAAGATGATACTGCTCGTTATAGTGCTGCCGGCCAGGCTTGCCACTAAGAATTAGTGCACTAGTATAATGCAGGTTCATGACTTTGCACAAAGCTGCCTTCATAGTAAGTTCTGTTGTGCCTGTGAAGCTGTCAGTCACAATCACTTGTCTAATCCTGGCCTTTCCAAAATGGATCACTTTCACTGAAGTGTTGGAGGGATCTCCCACCAGCAGCTTCTTGCCTCAAAATACAGTCCTAGATAGAGAAAGACTTTTTCTGTGATATCTGTTACTTCCCTGTCTCATGTTTTTTAGTCTTTTGTTCAAACTGGCATAACAGCCCAGTCTTTGAAAAAAAAAATAAACAAAATACAACCTCACAATTTGCTTTAGTTGAACTTTAAATATTAAAATATGTCTACTTACTTGCATAACTCTCTTGTTTGCTTAGGGAATGTATTAACTGTTAGATATTCTGTATGGAAGGAGCATACCTATGGCCAATGCCTTTTCAATCCATTTATTGCAGCCAGGAAGTGTATGCACCCTTGAAAATCAAGTAAGTGGTGTGCTGAGGAATTTTGTATTTAATCGGTAGATATTAATTTAATCTAAAGCAACTCATGGGGAAGCTCAGTAACTGTTTTTACTATATCTGATTGGCTTGTTAGTATTACATCACTGCAGTACCTACCAACCACCATAGCCAAACCTGCAGACTCCCAAACACTTTCTTGCCAGTGGCGGAACTACCAGGGGAGCAGGGGGGTGCGAGCGGGCCAGGGCCCGCACTGTCTCATGGTCCCCCGGCAGCTCACGCGCCACTGACAAATGCGGGCGTACGGAGGGGGCGGGGCCCAGCTGCAAGTCACGCACCAGGGCCCGCCCCCCTCTAGTGACGCTACTGTTTCTTGCTACAAAGGGTAAATATTGGGAGACATAATTGTGATGCTTATTTAGGAAAATCCCATTGGGTGAGGACCTAGGGCTAGTAAATTTGGCCATGTACGTAAATCCACAGGGGCCAAATCAATGTGCCAATGAGATCCTCATAGGGTTGCCACCTTTGTTTTTGTTTTTTAAACGGGCAGGGCTGTATGGTGGTAATATTAATTTGGAAATCCGGACAGGCACTGTTCACCTGAAATACGGACAGGTGGCAACCCTATGAGGATCACATTGGCACATTGTGCCGCTGCTGCGGATTTATGTACGTGGCCAACTTTACTTTGCCCGTGTGATTATTAAGGCCTCCCTTTTACAACTGAACACCTTTGTTTACACCACCTTGTTACAGACAAATCACCATTAGGATCGCTAGGTTATATTCGTTTCATGGGAACTGGGGAGAAGTTTTCTGTTGCACTTCCCACTGATATTAACTATTGTTTCCCTATTTACATCTGAATGATAGGAACAATTTGGAAAACATTTAAAGGCATCATTAGGCAAGGGAGAAAGGATCCATTGTTGCTGTGTTCACTAGGCTAATGGTACTTTGGGAAACTTCCCAACGTCAATTAAATGGCAGCCAAAGCCAGAGTTAGGCATGTACAGGCAAATGATTATGATTGCTATGGGAAAAAGGTTTTAATCGCACTTGGAATGGAGAAGGAATTTATTTAAAGGGGTGGTTCACCTTTAAGGTAAATTTTATTATGTTATTGAATGGCCAATTCTAAGCAACATTTAAATTTGTTTTCATTATTTATTTTTATAGTTAACAATCTATATTATGATGGCTGGTAACCTCTCATCATATTTCAGTTCAGTTATTAGAGCACGCTTGATCCTATTCCCATTACACCCTGGACACACACCTCTTTGTGGTGCAAAAACTGGACTGTGCTCCACTGGGCAAGGTTGCCATATTTTGGTCAGCTCTGGAGAAATCACCTATTTTGGCATTTGCCTAAATGTATATTTCTATACAAAATCTGTGTCTTAGCCCAGTCACCTATAAAGACCAAATAGATATTTGTGTATCTCTTTCTAGCTGCACTTCATCAGATCACCAGTTGCTGGGGGTTGCTGGTACAGAACAAATTTTGACTTGGTCACTACACAGCCCCTTGAGTTCTATGCAAGGGAATGATAACTATACTATACTGCTCTATATTATGTGATACTATAGAGCAGTGATCCCCAACCAGTGGCTCGTGAGCAACATGTTGCTCTCCAACCCCTTGGATGTTGCTCCCAGTAGTCTCAAAGCAGGAGATTATTTTTGAATTCTTGGCTTGGAGGCAAGTTTTAGTTGTATAAAACTGTATGTAACAGCTGTACTGGCAAACAGAACCTCCTGTAGGCTGCCAGTCCACATAGGGGCTACCAATAGCCAATCACAGCCCTTATTTGGCACCTCCACGAATAATTTTCATGCTTGTGTTGCTCCCCAACTCCCTTAATATCTGATTGATGCTCACAGGAAAAAAAAAAAAAAAAAGAGACCCTTGCTATAGATACTGGGTTTGGTTACACCAAATGTGTACAGACATGGAGGAACAAAGGAAACCTGATAAGCACAAAGTGTAATAGTTGTGAGCTCGAGCCCTTCCCTATTTATTATTGTCGTTCATGTTGTGTAGTTGCAAGAGAGTGTATGGAATTTAGTAGGGTGACATTGGATTAGAACAGTGTAAATTGTATAAACATTTCAGATGTTATATAGCAGATTAGAGAATTTAGCCGAAAACTATGGAAATTTACTTTAAATCTTTATACTGAAAAGTTGTGAGAGAGTAAATTTTTTTTACTTGTTTTGTGCTTTTTTTTGGTAGTCTTCTCAATGAACAGGATATTTTATTCCACTGTGATGCTCTTTAATTTCCATTAACAAACAAACCTACAAAGCCTTGACAAAAGCCTCATGGTTTTATTTTGTGTGTTGTGGAAAATATTTTTTTAGTGTCGGCTCAAGAATTGGCGACATCACCAAATGATCCATGCCTTTCTTGCAATAAAGGGGAAATTATTATAGAAAGATGTGTTTGTTTCATGGATACCAATAAAACTCATATGTTTAAGCCAAGTCCTAAGAAAGGTGTTTGCTCTGTATTGTTCAACAGTTATAGATGGTTTTGGAGCTTTTCGTCCTTTTTTTTTTATGGCACCCATAGTCCTGTTGGGTTTCTGTGCCAAAGGGCGGCACAGACTGGATACATTGAACCCTACCTGAGCATTTATACATTATATACACAAGTTGTTGCTTGGGTCATGCTGTAAATGTTGTTCTCCCTGGAATTACAAAGCGGCAAGATAAAAAAATAAATTATACTGTTACTTGGTCATACCCTTTGGTGTCTGTGGCATTTGTTAGAGGGTTCTTCATTAGGGAAGATGCAATGGGAAGGCAAATTACAATGGGATTTCCAAACCAGATCTTGAACCTTTCTATTACAGGTGTTTCCTGTAGGTAAAAACATAAACCTATTTAATGCTCTGGATCTCATGAGTGTTTGGATGATGTATCACAGCCACAAAAATGTTTTTAGTAACCAAATCCAAAGCATAGTAAAAACCTTAGCGTCCTGCAGAAATAAATGGAAAGCCTTTTGATTGTGCAACTTCAGTGGGCAAGGAAGAAAACCATTTGCGTATAGAAGCCTAAATGTAATTGCAGCACTGATATTTTATCCTGTCTTTTTTTAATTGGACCAGTGAGGGTCCAGAAAGGGTTTTGTGGAACATACAGCTGAGATTTGGACTTTAATAAGTTGAATAGCCACCTTGCCCGCCCCTTGTCGCCTCTGCCTTCTTTTCCTCCACACTGAAAATAAAGCTCTTTTTAAAACCCTAATTAAATCCAAGCCTAACACTGTAGGGCACATTTACTATGGGTCGAAGTTAAATACTTAGACTTCGAATATCGAAGTCGAAGGATTTACCGCAATTCGTTCGATCGAAGGATTTTAATCCATCGATCGAAGGATTTTCCTTCGTTCACAAATTGCTAGGAAAGCCTATGGGGACCTTCCCCATAGGCTAACGTTGGTGCTCGGTAGGTTTTAGGTGGCGAAGTAGGTGGTCGAAGTTTTTTTTAAAGAGACAGTACTTCGACTATCGAATGGTCGAATAATCGAATGATTTTTAGTTTGAATCGTTCGATTCATAGTCGAAGGCCGAAGTAGCCAATTCGATGGTCGAAGTAGTCAAAAAAATACTTCGAAATTCAAAGTATTTTTCCTTCTAATCCTTCACTCGAGCTAAGTAAATGTGCCCCTGTGTGTTCTCTCTACAATGTGTTTGGTAGAAAATGTGCATCAGTGTTACCATACTAAAAGGGCAATAAGTTTAGGTTGCTGCTTTAAAGATAGTGTTAATGATCATACAAAGGAGTCCATGTGTGGCATTTCTAACCTTATTCTTTGTTGAGCTTTAGTTCGGCAACATTAACCAGCAGCACATTTGGCAGAGATGAGTGCTAACAGCCCTGGTAGAAACTGTAAGTTTTAGTTCAGATGGAAAAGTTTGGAGTTAAAAATGCATTCTTCCTGCCCAATTCAGTGGGTTTGGGCCGACTTGGACACAATGTTTTCAGGCTGCAGGTGGGTGCAGGCCAAACTATAGCCCACATGCACGCCGCCCACAACCTTCCACTGCCCAGCTTCCACCTCAATCCACACCTCTTTATATACTCGCTCCGGTGTGCCCATTACAGTGGGACGGGCGTGGGTATATAAATAGAGGAGCACACTGGGGTAGGGTCAGGTGTGCGCGCTTCTGAGTGCGCGCGCTTCACTATTTGTAACCATCTTGGACCCTGTTTGCTGGTGCTTTCGGTAATAAGATAGTTTCTCTGTTTCACCAGTCCACATGTACTGTTTTATTATTACAGAGAAAAAGAAAATCATTTTTGATTATTTGGATAAAATGGAGTCTATAGGAGACGGCCATTCTGTAATTCGGGGCTTTCTGGATAATAGGTTTCCGGATAATGGATCCCATACCTGTAGTTTGTTCAAAGCTGTTGCTATGGGCAACTGCACTGGTGCTATTTAGAAAATATGCTTATAAATGAGCCCTCTCATTATATGTAAGACACGTAATCATTCATCCTTACTCCACTGCAGACCCAGAGAAGATCATTTATGAAGCCCTGTATTGACTTCATTAAATGAGCAAAAAGCTTGTCTAGAGCATGAAGCCCAGTCTTAAGCTGTCACAGGTTCACTTTCTTTTTTTTAGACCCCTCTGCCTCATAAAGCAAATGGGGGTTAGATGAATTGGGCCTGGGCATCCAGAAGACTAATTGCATAGTGACGGTACATTCATTTTTGGGCATACACAGGGGCATATTCCAGGTGAGGAAGGGGTTTTCCCCGAAAGCTTGTGTGTGAATTCCGCTGAAATAAAATGTTTTAAAGGCAAAGCCTGAGGATGGTGTGCTTCATATCCTATTATTCAAGATAAGGAATTTGGCTGACTTGGAGGCAGCTTGGGAGTGGATGCACCCTGAAAAAGTAAGTGGTGTGCTGAAGAGAAAAAAAAAATGTTTTTTTGGACTATATTCCAGGTGAAACCTTTGCTTTGGATTTATTCAGGTTTTGTAGGAATTAGGTTTTTTTTTTTTTACAAAAATGAGAGTTGTGACAATACTTGTGTTTACAATTAAACTAGCTCAAGCTCTATAGATTTATGAGAGTGGAATCAACTGTAACAATTATTTAAGAAAGCCCCACTAGTGTCATTAAGTAAATTTTTAACTGCAATTCAAAGTTCAAGTGCCATGATTTAAGTGCTGCAATATTAAATCTCTAGTGACTGGTTCACTTAAAAATAGTGGTGAAAACGACAGGGGTTATTTATTAAAGTCTGAATGCCAAAAAACTCAAGTTTTTTTTACTATAAATTCCGAATTATTTGTGGAAACTGTTTTCGAGATTTTTTAAACACCAAGGATGGAAAAAGTGAGAATCCGACCTCCTGAGGTTGTATATAAGTCAATGGGAGAGGTCCCTATCCTATTTGAAAGTTTATGTGGTCTATGCTGGAATTAGTCTGAAAATTCAACAATTTCAAACTTTTCAGGCAAAAACTTTTGGGGAAAAAGCCCAAAAAAATCGAGCAATTCAGGAAAAAACTAGTATGATTTGGATTTTTGCACTTTTTTTGCGTTTGTACCCGATCCGGAAAAATCGTGCTTTTTTATATAAATAAGGTCATCGTGGATTCTAGTTTGGTCTGACTTTTTTTATTGAAATAGAAAAATTCAGATTTTGATAAATAAGGCCCTTAGTGTCAATAATTAAAACATGACAACTAAAAATCTGTTATCTGTAGTACACACTTCTTCCCCATAGGCGAAAATACAGGAATTGAATTACAAACTTTGCACAAAATGGTACAGATATCCTATCAAACAAGCCAAAATTTACAGTTCTGCAAAATGAATCCAGGCACTTTGATGCACATTTTTTTGTAATTGCCTTGCTTTAAAACCGTACTTGAGCACTGTACGAGATATCATCAAACAAATAACAGATTTTGATGTTCCTGACGTCCCTCAAACTGTTCTGTTGTACAATACACTACTCCCTTACTCTACCTATAAAAAGTCAATGATACCAGTGATGCTAGATGCTGCTATAGCTCCAATCCTGCTCAAATGGAAACAAACTGACAATCCACAGATAAAAGACTGGCTATCCAAAGTGTCACAGGTCCATAAATATAGATGAAACCCACTACTGGAAAAGAAACAGGAAAGTTTATTAAAAAATGGTTCTATTGGACCCGGTTTGCTAATTCTGACCAATACAGCTTAGCTTACCCTAAGGCGTACAGTTAAATGCAGTGCTTCACATGACGTGGATCTTAGCAAACTATGTTCTTGCAACATGGACCTTATAGGTCCCATCAACTGTCTGAGCGCGGACTCTGGAATGGATACTACCAGGACCACCATCAGAAATCGCAGGGCCCTATACGACAAAATTTCCTGGGCCCCCTGGGCTGCACCCACCACAAGCCCCACGTACAGGTCCGCCCCCCCACCACACAGTAAAAAAACAAAAAATATTGGTGGCTAGGGTTCCCACATGTTAATAAAAATAAAAAGATATTGGTGGTCAGGGCCCCCCATAAAAAAAACATTTGTGGCCAGGGCCCCCCCCATTAAAAAATATTGGTGGCTAGGACCCCACATGAATAAAGAAAAATTGGTGGCCAGGACCCCCCCACACACACAACTTATGAGAAAATTGGTGGCCAGGGCTCCTTAAACATCCATGCCTTCCCGAAGTCAGCAGCTCTAAGAAAGATGGGTGGCCCAGCTAATCAAGGGCCCCCTACAACTCTCCCCCCTGTCCCCCCCTGATGGCTGCCCTGGATACTACACTTCAAGTAATGCACTTTTATTTACCCTGCAACTTTGACCACTGGGCAGAATCTACCTACTTTCGCTTCTATTCCTCTTTCGTATTATTTATTTTTACTGTTAGACTATACTGTTGGTAAGTTTGCCACGTGTCTGGTTTTGATCCGGACAGCCTAGTTTTTTGAAGGGCTGCCCGGGTCAAAATTGCCTGCCCAGTTTTCCAAATTAGGAAAACCGGGCAGGATTTCCTATGATTGAGGTGGCGATTGCCACATCGTAGTTCTTTATGTGACAGACCCCGCCATGTCACAGACCCACCCCCATTACATTGTGGCTCCGCCCCCTGCCCGGAGTTCCACGGGACAGAAGGTGGCAACCTTAACTGTTGTGTTTCATTGCAACCACTATATAATGCAATGGTTAGAATTGCACTACAATTAAACTTGGAGATATTTTTACAAACAATATTTCAACAATATATAAGAGTGCTGTGTATTACATGGAAAGACCATAAACACAAGCTTTGTAAAACTGCACACTGTCCTTATAATTCTCCTTTGTATGCGATGTCAGGCAAATCACTCTTCAAATGGGAACCTCATGGAAATGGAAGATATAAAAAGGCTCACAATAGTGTAACACTGTTGCAGTTCTACACTGTTTCTATTGCGCTCACCTTTAGTTAGTGTATTTCAGATACAGCATATAGTTTATGATCTCCCCCTCTCCTTTTCAGCTCCTGTCACAGATCTGTCTCCCTCTCCAGCATTACTTATCCATACCTCCCAACATTTTGGAAACAAAAAGACCACGCCCATTTTTTGTGACCACCACCCCCCCTAATTATCATGTTCATTTTCCAAAATTTGGCAGGTTATGAAAGTTTGAACACATGTCTGTGATTTTTTTCAGTTATTACAGTTTTGCTAATGAAGGTGAATTGGCCTTTAAGCTGTGGATCTAACTTTCCCCAAGAGACCTGTTAGCTTATATTGTTACAATTACTTATTTGCTTATCTGAAATTGTTACGAAAGTTTCCAAGTGCACCTGGTGGCTGTTCTGAGCTCTGTGCCAAAAGCCAATTAAGTTAGAAACTTTGTTTCTTTTTCTGGCTGTTCAGTGCAGAGAAAAACTGGACTTTCCAGTACAAATGAGGGACTGCGGGTTGAGCTGCCAAAAGAGGGACTGTCCCTCTAAAAACTGGACCGTTGGGAGGTATGCTTATCAGAGGAATGTTTGGGATACGGCCTCCAGTTGTTTTGCTGCTTCTGGTCAGAAGAATAGTGTGCATCGCTAAGCCCATTAATCACAGTAATTGCTTTGGATACTCTTCTTGTCTGAATCAAGCCTTCCAACATATCCTTTCCGCTGTTCTCCACTAAAGTGCCTTCGATCACCTGTGTTCCCTCCTTCCTCCTTTACACTGATCCATCACCCTGCAACGGTAGAATCAGGGGAAGAGGCGGGGGTCACTTCTTGGGAATATTGCGGGCAGCCAAGTGAGCTGCAATTGATCTGTAGTTCATTAAAGCCGTTGCCTACTCACAATTTCACAATTCACTATTTCAAAATGAATTCACTACTATTCACCTCATTATATGAATTACCTGTTTACTGGCAATTGCACGGTACTCATTTAATGGAGTTAAAAGCAAGGAAAAGGCAATCATAGAGAGTGGAGTTATCCCAAAAGAACTGCTTACTCAACTGATTTCTGTCAACACTACTGATAGCACAAAGGAGAAAATGGTTATGGGTTCATTGTAACATTTCATAATACTTGGAAAAGGGCTCATTATCCTAGAATACCCACAGACCAATAGTGGGGAGTCGGAAGAGGGAATTGTGACTACATATGGATTAAAGGGGACCCGTCACCCAAAAAAAGATTCAAAATCCTATTTTATCACATTAGTCAAGCAAAATGAACTTTAATTACACTATATAAATTATTTGAATCTTGTTTCCTCTAGTCTGGGAATTCATAATAATGGCAAGCAGGCAGGAGCCATTTTGTGGACACTGTTATTAAGACGAGCCTTGTATCATCTCAGAATCTTGTTTGTTCACCAGAATGGGGGACCTGATGTCCATCCCCATGCCCTGGGTACACAATTAAATGGTAAAGAGAACAGGGGAATATGTAGAGAGTAGTGACATCTAAGAAGTGCTGAATGGAAAGTGAAAGTAATTGTCTGCCCCGCCTCTATGCCACGGGCATAGAGGAGGGGCAGACAATATTTGATTGACAGCTGAGATTTTTAAATGAGCTTACAGCAGCTATGAATGCTTTAATAAAAAATAGAAATTGGATTTCATGTTTAATTTGAAAAGGACTTTTATTATACAGATTTGTGTGTCTGGGTGACAGGTCCACTTTAAGCCACCATCTGGGGTAAGAAAAGGCTGCAGCTTCATTGACCATACAAGAGATTATAACACAAGTTCACTTACATATGGTAGGGCACATGTAGGCCCACAAGTGCAGTAAGCAAAGTGCAATTTTGAGGGCAATCTGCATGTATTTTTCCTACAATACAACATTTCCCTCCAGAATTCTGGCATCATTGTGGTCGCAAAGGGACAAAACTCTTGGCACAATTGCTCCTGATTCAGCAATAAAAAAAGCAATATTAACTTTCAATGTGCAATTGCACAGGTGCAATGAATATTTTCGAAGTTGTTGATGGCTCCCTGTGCCAATAGGTGCAGCAGTGCTCAATTCTGAACAGAAGGCACCAAGTGCAACTATATTCTATAAGTGCAAAGAGTGCATTTTGAAGTAAGCAATTTTAATGAAAGCGGTGTTAGACACAACTTTCAGGGACTGCAACAGCACTTACAGATGTACATATGCCCTATTGTCTTACAAATAAGCAAATATGGTACTGTCTTAAAAAAGGGGCATTAACTCGAGGGATGAAAACAAAATTATGGCTCTTTATAGGTCCCTGGTAAGGCCATATCTGGAGTATGCAGTGCAGTTGTGGGCTCCAGTCCCTAAGAAGGATATTAATGAGCTTAAGAGAGAGCAGAGACGTGCTGGTTAGTGATGGAAGATTTAAATTATGTGGGTAGACTGTCTGGATTGGGTTTGTTTTCTCTGGAGAAAAGGTACTTGCAAAGTGACATGATGACTATTTACAAGTACATTACAGGAAATTATAGACAGATAACTGGATATTTTTCCCAAAGAAAAGATCAACACACCAGAGGCCACCCCTTTTAGACTAGAGAGGAACAAATTTTCATTTGATGCAGTGTAGGTGCTTCATCGCTATAAGGCCAGCAAGGATGTTGTGATGGCTGATTCTGTTAATGCCTTTAAGAGTGGCTTAAGGATGATTTCTTGAACAAGCAAAATAACCAAGGTTATTGTGTTTATAAGATATACATTTAGTTTAGTATTGATATTGGTATATACAGTTTATATACTATATGTAAGTGTATAGAAAGGTCTGTAAAAGTATGTGTATATTTATATATATATGGGATTGGAGGGTTTGGTCTGGATGGACCTTAGACTTTTTGCAACCACACTTAAAGGACATGTAAAGCCTACATTTTCCTACCATGTATTTAAGTTGGACATATCTTCCCCACCCAAGCCACATCATTTGTACTGCATATACCCCCTACATTTGCCAGTTCCATCACATTTTCCTAAAACAAATAGCAGCAGCAGACATATCAGTAACATTGAGACATGGATGCTATAAAATTCATGCAATGCAGCTTTACACAGGCACAATATACTTTGATAAAAAAAGTCCTCAATATCATCTGGTGTTTTAGTCTGGCAGCTCAGTAATCCAGTTGCCGCATCTGTGGAATATTATAAAGTATTGCATCAATTTTTAACAGGGGCTTTAATGATACTCACAGGTTATGCTCAGATTATGTAACGACTAATCTATCATTTTACAGGGTCACTGACCCCCACTCGTAGAGCTGCTTTAGAAAGTCATGACAAAGTGAAAAACAAAACTTTAAACTTCAATATTAGGGTAGGACAACATGGACGTTTTCGGCAGCGTGCAGCGTCTGCATGTGACAGTCGTGTCAGATCAACACTGCAACACCATGCAACAATGCATTCACTTACCTTATTTTTGTCGCAGGTGTTTTGTCGCAGCACGTCGGTTTGCCCTGAAAAGTCAATGTAGTCCTACCCTACGAAAAACGGCCACAAATAGAAACTAGAAAGTAATTGAGAAAAGTTTTTATTTCTGGTGAACTATCTGACGGAAAGACGAGAAGAATCGGGGAGATTAGTCACCCGGCGACAAATCACCTCTTCTTCGGGCGATTAAGCTCCCCGCAATGCCTCCCTGCCAGCTAGAATCTAAATCACCAGCGGGATAGCATTCAGAGTGCTTTGTTTTCCGAAGTCATCCGAAGTTTCCTCGTGAGGCAACTTTGGGCGACTTCGGAAAACAAAGCGATCCGAGTGCCATCCCGCCAGTGATTTTGATTCTTGCCAGCGGGGAGGCAGTTCGGGGCGATTAGTCGCCCAAAGAAGAGGGATTTGTCACCGGGCGGCTAAATCTCCCCGAATCTTCTCATCTCTCTCTGCCCTTAGAGCCAGGTCGGACTGGGCCGTTGAGACACCAGGTAAAAACTCTGTGGTCCCCGCTGACCCAGACCCCCACCCATTTACAGACTGCACTGCCTCCCTGATCTAGCCCCCTTCCTGTACCGATCACAGGGGTTTTATCTGCAATGGTTGTCCTTTTTGATATATATATGTACAAAGTCATTTGTTGACAAGGAAGTCACCTGGGTAACCCAGAAACATATGCCACAGTTCTAACTGGGAAATCAGATTGAGCAGAACAAGGTACAGCCAAGAATCAGGCAAAGGTGTGGGTCAAAACAGGCATGGGGTCAAGGCAGGCAGCAAATATTGTAGTCAAATACCAGGCTTGGGCCAAAATACCAGAAATTCACACCACAAAGGCATGAGCAGGATCTCTAGCAGAAGCCAGCTTGGGAAATGAATGAATGATAACAAGGGAATTAAAAGGTTGTCAGGTGCCAAATTACAGGCGGGATGGTGCCCAAGAGGAAATAACAAAATCCTGTACAATAGGATGACAATTTGGCGTCAGACTTTCAACTGTGCATGTCTCAATGTCACCAAGTGTGTCATATCGATGGCAACAATGGGTAGAGTTGACATTAACAGCCTGACCAGTAAAAATTATACTTGACCCCAATGTTATTAATAGGAAAAAAAACTATAAATATATAGGAAGGCCGGTATTTTTCTCCAAAAAAGGTGGCAACCCTAACAATGGGAGATGCTGGCCGGCAAATGGTAAGGGAACACACCAAACAAAGCCCACAATTATTTTACCAGCATGTGGAAAGAAAGTGGAATCTGACACAGTATTTCTCACATTCTGAAACAAGACTCCTCCTGTAACATGTCACAATCACAATGTATTGGGCCTTTGGGGGGCTGTTTGGGCTTCTGTGTACTTGCTTGAAATTTTACCTACTGGCTTTTCCTAAAAAAAATCACATATGCCCTAGTTTTCTATATTGGGACAGTATGCTGCCAAAAGTGGAAAAAAAGAGCCTAAACCTGTGATTATTTTTTTTAATATCTGTGAACTGTGAAAATTCTCCTTGTTTGCACACTTCTGCCCTCTACTGCCATAAAATACAGTGAGTAACTACTGGGGGAGTGGGGGGGGAGGGGTAGTTACAGTTAGAAAAAAAAAATCAGAAAAAACCCATCCAAGAAATTGCTACAATATTAGGAGTGGTAGTTATGCCACTGACAGTGGTGGATGATCACAGAATAATTTCCATGTTGAAGAGAAACCCCTTCACAACAGCCAAACAAGTGAACAACACTCTCCAGGAGGTATGCATCTCGATATCCAAGTTTATCATAAAGAGAAGACTGCATGAAAGTAAATACAGAGGGTGCACTACAAGGTGCAAGCCACTCATAAGCATCAAGAATAGAAAGGCTAGAAAACATTCTTTGTACAGATGAAAGCAAGATCAACCTCTACCAGAATGATCGCAAAAAAAAAGTATGGAGAAGGCATGGAACAGCTCATGATCCAAAGCATACCACATCATCTGTAAAACATGGCGAAGGCGTAGTGTGATGGCTTGGGTGTGCATGGCTGCCAGTGGCACTGGGACACTAGTGTTTATCCATGATGTGACACAGGACAGAAGCAGTCAAATTAATTCTGAGGTGTTCATAGACATACTGTCTGCTCAAATTCAACTAAATGCAGTCAAATTGATTGGGAGGCATTTCAATCAATACAGATGGACAATGACCCAAAACATACAGGGAAAGCAACCCAGGAGTTTATTAAAGCAAGGAAGTGGAATATTCTTGAATGGCCAAGTCAGTCACCTGATCTGAACCCAATTGAGCATGCATTTCACTTATTGAAGACTAAACTTCAAACAGAAAGGCCCACAAACAAACAGCAACTGAAAGTCGCTGCAGTAAAGGCCTGGCAGAGCATTAAAAAGGAGGAAACCCAGAATCTGGTGATGCCCATGAGTTCAAGACTTCAGGCTGTCATTGCCAGCAAAGTATTAGAAATGAACATTTTATTTTGTTTTTTAATCGAATTACTTACCCAAGCCCCTGAAATTAAGTGATTGTGTTAAAAAAAGGCTTTACTTCCTCACATTTTTATGCAATCTTCTTGTTAAACCCACTGAATTAAAGCTGAAAGTCTGGGAAAGCTGCGTCCCAGGAAATTAATGGCATCACCTGGATAACACCTGAACTGGCACTTATATAACAGTGTAACAAACTGTAATCCACAGCATCTTAATACCCCTCTGAATTGTGTCTGTATGTTACCCTCCCATTTAGACTGTAAACCCTAAGGGGTAGGGTCCTCTAGCCTTTTGTTTCCTTGACACTGAGCACTTAATCTGTATTGTAATTATATTTTTTATATCTTTGTGAATTGTATTTCTAATAATGCACTTATTGTTACTTTTTATTCCAATGACCCCTTGTTTGTTACTACTAATATATTGTTTTGTTGTACAGTGCTTTGCCCTCAAGGAGCGCTTTACAAATAAAAATATACATACATACATACATCACTAGTGGCACTGGCATGTTACGTCCAATCGGGCCCCGCGATAGAAGGAACCACAAAGTCCTGTTGTTCCTTCTCCACCAATGTCTCTGCACACGATGCTGGCCTTAGGCCGATTGGACCAATTGCGCTCAATCGGGCCCTGTGCCTGTGAGGGCCCCACCGTCCTGCATCATGGCAACTTGGCAAGAGGAACTAGGACACACTATTACTTCCTCCCCACCAATGATCACTTGCACACTTGACAGATCTGCTGGCTCCATTTTGATTAGTTTCTTCAGTATGATGTATTTGTCCACTTAATTGCTACTATGCCACCTGAGACATGGAATTGACACTATCCTTTTAGTTCTGTGGTATTATCAATGGAATTGCAACTATGATCATTCTTCTAAATGTTTTTGGGAGTTATAAATAAAAATTGCATCTATGACTTTTTTTCTCAGAAATATTTTTCTAAGATGAGATTTTGTGCTTTGAAAGAGGACATGGTCTAAGTTTGTGCATAGCCTGTACAGAGAGATCCCATAAAACTATTGCAGCATAGGTATTCCCCTGTACTATGCACAATTCAGCAGGAACAGTCCCCTAAGTTTGCTCATAGCCTGTACAGAGAGATACATAAAAACTATGGCAGCATGTGTATTCCCCTGTACTAAGCACAATTCAGCACAAACAGCCCCTAAGTTTGCTCATAGTCTGTACAGACAGATCCCATAAAACTATGGCAGCATAGGTATTCTCCTGTACTTAGCACAATTCAGCAGGAACAGACCCCTAAGTTTGCTCATAGCCTTTACAGAGAGACACTATAAAACTATACATAGGTATTCCCTGTACTAAGCACAATGGTCACAAAACCCCTCAGTGACTTCTAATATCCTTATCATTTACAGTAGGGGTACATTATCCCTTATATCATTATAATACAGTCAATTTTACATGTCCTTTTTACATGTAACTTTTACATTAACTGTTGTAGCTACTTTTTAATGACTCATTTGTGTATTTAGGCCCTCTCCTTTTCATATTTCAGTCTCTTATTCAAATCAGTTCATGGTTGCTAGGGGAATTAGGACTCTAGCAACCAGGCTGTTGAAATTGCAAACTGGAGAGCTGCGGAATAAAAAATAAAATGAAACCCAATTGCAAATAATCTCAGAATATCAATCTCTACATCATACTAAAAGTTAACTCATATGTGAGGAATCCCTTTAGGGGGGGCCCAGTTGTAAATTTCTGTACCGGGGCCCTTAGGGGTCTAGTTACGCAACTGCGAAGTTGTTTCATTTAAAATTCATTGTGGTAATGTACAGAATAAGAAAAAAAAGTTGTCTCTGTCCAAATATTTATGGACCTAAGTGTACGTTATAGATATAAACAAAAGCCTTAAAACTCATGATTACTTTGGCCAGTGCCATTGTCTCAGCTTAAAGGGGTTATCTTAAAATTAACTTTTACTATGACATGTATGTGATACAATTTGCAATTGGTTTGACTTTTTTACTATTTAAGTTTTTATTCAGCAGCTCTCCAGTTTGCAGTGTAGGCCATTTTTATGGCTACTTTGTATTACTCCTCTTTCTTTTGAGGCCTCTCCTAATCATATTCCAGTCTTTTATTCAAACAATGTGTGGTTGCTAGCGTATTTTGAACCCTAGCAACCACACATTGGTTTGAATAAGAGACTGGAATATGAATAGGAGAGGCCTGAAAAGAAAGATGAGTAATAAAAAGTAGCCATAAAAATACGTGTAGCCTCGCAGAGCATTGAGAGTTCATAAATTCCACTTTTCCTACATTAGCCTTTATTTTTTTGGGGCTCTCTAGCGCAATGCAAAGCTTTCTAGATAATTATTTTGAGGGAAGTCTCTGGGTTCAGTGTGTATCTTGTGGAATAACCTGGACCGTTTCTATTGTGCCGTGACTCAAGTTTGGGTAATGTTGCGCAGCGCTGCCAACGCATTACATTTGTTTTGATCAGGTAGCGGAGGGATTTGCCGAAAACCGTCGGGAAAACCCAAAAGTATTTGTTCCCATACAAAAGCGAGGTATTGAGCAGAGAATGAACCCTTTTGATGTGACAACCATGCCCACTACACAGTTCCCCTGTTACTAGTAACCTATACGTGCAAACGTAACAAGGAAGCGCACGTCACTTCCACAGGCGACTACGTATTGCTTCACCGCGCTACTTCACGCTCTCGTCTCGCGAGACCGTGTCGGAAACCCTGAGCGATCCGCGACTACGGGCTGTGTTATGAAAAATCGGGACTGTCCCACGAAGAGCGGGGCTGTGGGGTGGTATGTAACTCTGCTATCCGTATATTTTACATAGGGTTGAGTGGGCTCCACAGTTCTCTGCCTAATGCAGTAGTGTACAGAGTCTCCACTGTATTTGCCACTTGTAGTGTGGATTCGCCTCACTGTCTGGATATTACAGAAAATGCTATTTACTTTTTCATATAAGAAAAAAAACCAGGAATGACTTCACATACTGGTAAGAGCTACCATTGCGCCCCTCCTAAACATGCACAGTAGTGCCCTGTGCCAGCAACATTAAAGGGGTGGTTCACCATTTAATTAACTTTTATTATGTCATAGAATGGCCAATTCTAAGCAACTTTTCAATTGGTCATTTTTTTAATAGTTTTATAGTTATTTGTCTTCTGACTCTTTGCAGCTTTCCAATGGGCGTCGCCGACCCCTTCTAAAAAACAAATGCTCATTAAAAGCCCAGTCTCTTATTCAAATAATGCATGGTTGCTAGGGTAATGTCGACCCTAGCAACCTGATTGCAGAAATTGCAACCTGGAGAGCTGCTGAATAAAAAGCTCAAAAACCACAAATTAAAAAATGAAAACCAATTGATAATTATCTCAATATCTACATCATACTAAAAGTAAACTCAAAGGTGAACAACCACGTTAAAGCATCCAGCTGAGAAAGTACAGAGGCGCCATCTCACCTGTAACCCTTTAGCTGCTGTCACATTCTCGCTAATCATTCAGCAGCAGTGTCTGTGGCTTGTCGGGAGTTAGAATTCAGCAACATTTCTAGGATTTATAGAGTGACTCACAAGGACATTAAGGTTCCTGTATAGAGACGTGTCTTAAAGGAACAAAAGATGAAAGTGTTTCAAAGTTATGAAAATATAATGTAGTGATGCCCTACACTAGTACAACTGGTGTATTTGCTTCAGAAATTCTACAATAGTTTATATGAACAAGCGGTTGTTGAATGTTAGTAAGCAAATGACAGCATGTATATTTACCCATAATTAGATTTTAATTCTATATCAAGTAAATAACCCCAAAATTATAAGTAAAATGACAAGACAGGCATGTTGTTTGGAATTAATATAGTGTTGCACCTATCATTTAAAATGTCCCTTGCTAGCACTAAGCCACCCACACCAGTATGGAGCTCATTATATGCTTGCACATCAACAAACTTGCCCACAGTTACATAATTTATATACATTTAAATACATATACAGGAATGGGATCCATTATACAGAAACCCACTATCCGGAAAGCTCCGAATTATGGAAAGGCTGTCTCCCTTAAAAACTAAATTTTTTCCAAATAATCCACATTTTTAAAAATGATTTTTTTCCCAGTAATAATAAACAGTACCTTGTACTTGATCCCAACCTAGATATAATTAATTCTTATTGGATGCTAAACCGGTATATTGGGTTTAATTAACCTTTAAAGAGATACTGACCCCAGAAATTAAACCTTTCTTGCATCTATCATAATATTGGCTTTGCATGCTACTTATAATTTTGCTATAAAGTATTGGCCTGATGCTTTTCCGTTACCTGTCTGACTCCCCATGATCATCTATGAGGGGGCTGCCATATTTGTGCAGCAGTAGTCAGTTAGCATAAGAAACTTTAAGCTGAGATGGGACAGTCAGGTTTAGAAACTTTAACAATTACTTACAAAAACAAACCTCTCCACAAAAAACAATCAACATGACCTATAAGTAACTTTTAATGTACATTCATATTTTAAAAAGTAATTTTTTAGTGTCAGTATCATTTTAAATGATTTTCTAGTAGATTTAAACTATGAAGGTTAGAAATTACGGAAAGATCCATTAACTGGAAAGCTCTAGGTTTCAAGCATTTTGTATAACAGGACCCATACAGTTCCGTTCCATTGGCACACAATGTACCAGTATCTCTCACTTCCGGGTGCTGTCTAGTGGTTGCGAAAATAGAAGAAAGCCTTGATCTTACGCACTCCAGTTAATTGCTTTATTTTAACTTTGTTCAGCACATTTCTTTACAAAAAAGCATTAACGTTTCGGCTCATGGTCTGGAGCTTTTCTCAAAATGCATTACCATGTTTAAAATCAATGAAATGACACAAATTGTGTATAATATATGTGTGTGTTTAGGACTGCAGTGTGTAGTACCGGTATGGGATCTGTTATCCGGAAACCCATTATCCAAAAAGCTCTGAATTACGAAAAGTCTCTCTCCCATAAACTCCATTTTAATCCAAAATCTTTAAAAAATATTTCCTTTTTCTCTGTAACAATAAAACACTGTAATAATAAAACAGTATCTTGTACTTGATCCCAACTAAGATATTATTAACCCTTATTGGAAGCAAAATCAGCCTATTGGGTTTATTTAATGTTTACATGATTTTCTAGGATAAATATCCTAATTATGGAAAACCCCAGGTCCCAAGCATTCTGGATAACAGATCCTATACCTGTACTGGTGCCATTATTTCTTGTCACAGGTGCAGGTAGTTAGCAGCACAGTAAAGCTTGTATTAGCTTTTACCGATAGAATTGTAGAGATTTCTGGTTGCCATGGGTAACTGGTCCACATTAAACCTTTACCAATACAAATAGTGTTGCAGATGATGTTGCCCACCAATACCTCATGCGGGATCATGTTGGGATCTCTTTTATTATGATTTGTAGTTTTAATAGTAGCCATGTAATCTTCATCTACTATTAACCTTGGGTTATTAACTCCAAGAAAAGAAAATATATTTGAAACTTTGCTGGGCTCCCCCTCTAGCTACTGATGGGGGCACACTTGTCCACTAAGCCACAATCATAAATCTGCTCTTTGGCACAAGGATGTGCTTACTGGTAGGCTCATGTATTTTTCCTCTCGTCTTAATATAGTGGTGACACATTTTTTGCAGCTGATTTATAAAGAGGATTGAAAGGATAACAAATAGGCTGCTAATAATGACTGAGCCTTAAAGTGAGACAAATCACTCTGTCTGTATGTTTATAAGGAAGTATAAAAGGAAACTAAGGGCTTCTCTAATGATGTATTTAGCACATTGCATTGTGGGTATTGTAGGCCCAGCACCCTCCAGATACCAGGGACAAGTTTAGACTAATTAAAGTGGCCCCTTCATAATGTCTATGTTTGGCAATAGTGTCCGCTTACCCTTTACTAATCCCACTAACAAGAACCGCAGCTCACTATTTCGGAAACTTAACTTTCAATTCTAAAAAAAGCACTAGCCACTTGTTAACCAATTGAAATGGGGAAATTGAAATTAGATAGTTTGCAGAAAATGTCCACTGTCGCTTTGAAATGGCAGGAAAGGTATTTTTTGGTGTATTAAAGACAGGTTAATTTGATAATCGTTTTTCTTTTTTTCTTCTTGATTCGTATTTATTTTATATTGAATTAATATAACCTATACCAGTCTTTTTTTTTTTTTTTTGTTAAATCTATCACATAGTGGTGGAAGTTGTAATCATACAGCATCCGGTTAGACAATATATAGGAGCTTGGGTAAGCTAAACATTATGTCCAGTGTGTGACAGTATTTATGTTTATTTTCAGTTCACCTTTAAATTTTGTTTTAGTGTGATGAAGAAACTGATATTAAGAGACAAGTTTGCAAAAGATAACAAATGAAGCTCAGTTGCTGAGTTTGAATGATTTAGCAATCTGGTTGCTAGTGTTTAATGTACAGTTTAAAATGTCAAAATGAAAGATAAATTGGGAAAGCCTTAAAGGGCAATTAATAAAATTAGTTTCAGATAGATCACCAGAAATAACGACTTTTTCCAATGACTTTCTATTTTCTATATGTGACCGTTTTTCTAATATTGAAGTAGCTCTGGTAGGGGGGGGGGGGTCACCGAGCCTGTAAACTGTTCTAAATTGATACATTTAGTTGATACATTTTTTATTTTTATCTTTGCAGAATCTCTGGTTTCATTACAGGCAGCTAATATAATTGATACAATAGTTGCTAATACTCCAGAAATGCTGCTGAGAAATGTATCCACTCAATGTTGCAAAAGTGTAACAGTTTTGAGTCTGCACCTGAATTACTGAGCTACCAGACTGAAACAGCAGAGACATGAACATTCAACTTTAAATTTCGATTTTGGAAAAACAGTAAAAAATAAATAATGGAAAGTAATTTAAAATTGAAAAAAGTCTTTATTTATGGTGAACAATATAAAAACAACTGAATTGAAAAAATAGTTTGGAAGGTGACCTTATTTCCGTTGCATGCGTTCCGTTTCAGCGCGTCGGGTCGCACCAAAATCGTCCGTCTAGTCCTACCCTTAGTCCAAAACCACTCAATCATCAATCTTTGATTTTCGCCTAAAAATGATCATGCGAGTGAGGTTAATTTCTGTTAATTGTTAATGACCAGTAGCATGCAGTGTCGGACTGGCCCCGCGGACACCGGGAAAATACCCGGTGGGCCCCGACCTTCAAGGGGCCCCGCCGGGCCAGACCCCCAATCGTAATAATTATTAAAAAAAAACATAGCCATCGCGATACGCTGTCTGCGCATTCTTGTCGGCACGGGTGCCGTCTGCACATGCGCGCCGGCGTGGGACAACACCAAGGGGGTGCGCGGCGCTGGCGCCGCAGCAAGGGGTGGCGGGGGCCCTGGACAGCAGTCCCGGTGGGCCCCAGGCCCCCCAGTCCGACCCTGGTAGCATGGCTGCATTTGGCCTGCAGAAACACCACCAGGTTTTAAAGGAAATAAAGAGACAGCACAACCTATGTATGGGCAGAAGTCCTATTAACCCTGTGATATTAGCTTTTTTTTGAATGATCATACTCTCATCAGAAACTTTCATCTTTCACAAAGGGAGAAGAAACTGGAGAAATGAGTGTAAAGTCATTCTATGAGAATATTCTGGCTTCATTTATGTTTTGCCCTGATTCATATGGAACCAAGGACTGCAACAATATTTTTTTTTCCAACTTTGTCTTATTAGTGTAAATATCCTAGAGAAGGGTTGATGATATTATCTTTTGCAGCCTTTTGGGGGGACACATGAACTTGGCCCAATGAGCAGATTACTTTGAGCATCTCCAAAGCTAAAGTGTTCAGAGGCAGATAATTGCTGAAGTTGCCATTTCTCTCCAGAGATGACTACTGTGTAGTATAAAGATAGAATTCCCGTCATCAAACAGAAATGGGCCTACTTTTTTTTAAAAAAAATTTTTTTTTTTTTTTTGCTAGTAAGGAAGCAGAGAATGTCAGAAATGCTATATAAACTTATAAAGGTTCTGTATTCTTAACCATTATAGCTTAAATTAGAAGTAAAGTCATTTACCGCTTGGGGATACCAAATTATGGCACCCCCAAGTGATCGCATTTACTTACCTGAAATTCCGGGCTTGTGCTCCTATCAGCAGAGAATTGCACCGGCCTGGGATTATTCCACCGAGCACCACGGAGTGCTCCTCTTCCGACGTCTTCTTTCTTCTCGCGGCTGCGCAATCACATTAGAGTGAAAAGCCAAACTTCAACTAAAAGTTGGCTTTTTCATTCTACTGCGCATGTGTCTGCCCTGGGAAATTTGAAGAAAGATGAAGCTTCAGGTAAGTAAATACATTCACTTGGGGGTGCCTAACCTTTGGCACCCCCACGTGGTAAACGACTTTCCTTCTCCTTTTAGGCTATGGGCACACAGGCTGTTTGTTAGGCTGCGTATTGTTGCAAGCTGAGAGAAGCCTGACAGCCCGAGCCAACAGCCCATAGCCTAAAGTTTTTTCAATCAATTATTTTTATACTCTCTCGAGATGAATACATTTTAGAAGTATCTAATGTCATAAATTCATATTTCATTTTTACTTCCTTTTCCAAACGTAAGCATGGTGTAATAAATCACTGAGCTTAAACACCTGATTGTGTGGGAAATGTAATTTTGCTGAACACATTCTGCTGGGTATTGCTGCTTGTATTTGTATACTGCTTTCATTTCTCTTTTATAGACTTGAGTCAGTAGTGGCTAGTACGAGAGAGAAAAATGTTTAGCTTTCCTTGCTTTCATCCCATTCAAACAAGGGAAACTTTATTTTATATATTAACTGGTCTAGATTTATTGTCCAGGAAGGGACCTTGGAGTTTCCCCTGGTAAGGGGATCTCCATACCTTAAAGAGATTGTTCACCTGCCAAACACCTTTTTCAGTTTGGTTGTTTTCCAATTGTTCACCACAAATAAGTTGCTTTCCATCTTTTATTCTTTATTGTTTTTCCAAAATTGAAGTTTAAAATTTAATGCTAGTATCTCTGGTGTTCTAGTCTGGCAGCTCAGTGATCCAGGAGCAGATTTTGAACTGTTACAATTTGCTACATTTAGTTGATGTGTTTAGTTGATATATTTCTCAGCAGCAGCTATGGAATATTTGCAATTATTGTATCAATTCTAACAGCTACCTTTAATGAAACTCAGGGATTCTGCTCAGCAAGGACAAAGATAACAAATGTATCAGTTTAGAAAAGTTTAAGAGTCTGCAACCCACCCCTCCCAGAACTGCTTTAGGTGAAAAATGAAACTTTGCACTTCAGTAGTAGAAAAACGGTCAGAAATAGAAAATTGTTGGAAAAGTCTTTATTTCTTGTGATCTATCTGAAAACAACTAAACTGGAAAAAATTGACGTTGAACCCCTTTAAGTCTGCTTAAATTAATTAAAACATTAAGTAAATAGAATTGTTTTGCCACCAGTATGTATTTTCACAGTTACCATCAAGTTAAAGGTTCTATTACATTAATAAAGAGGAAAAGGAAATTGTTTTTTAAAATTTGAATTAAACTAAATTGGACGTGTGGGATGGCCTTTCAGTAATTTGACATTTCTTGAATAACAAGTTTATGGATACCATAATTATTGCTGTTACTTTTCTTTTCTCCATTTGATGTAGTCTGGGTAATGGTCTAAAGTCCTGTACTAATTATCACTAAGAATATCAAGGGACACATTTACATTCACCCTTCCTCTCTTTATTATTAACATGTCTAATAAGGCTAGTGAGAAGGGATTCTAGTTTCCACATATATTTAATGTACTCTACTTATTTGTTTTAATCTAATTATGCTCATTTTCTAGTAGTAATTTCCTCTTTGGCTAGTGGCCCACAAAGCTGTTCATTGGATTTCAAAGCAGGCAGCGAAAAAAAACCCATGCACTCCCATACAATCCTTCTTACAAGTGCAAAGTGGAAATATTGGATTATGAGCTTGCTCATCTTTAGGGATGTGGCATTTGTCATGAAACTCCATCTACCATTATTCTCACTGGTGTGATACATAAGTCATCTCATTTATACCAGGTCCCCCCAAAGCACAAACTAATCAAACTAGTCAGCACATTCTGAACACAATACATAAGGCAAGCTATAGTTCTGCCTTTGTTCTTTTTTTTATAACAGGAAATATTATACAGTTGTAAACACCATATATTTCAGATGACCCCAATAATCTATATAATCTTATATTAGTGACTGAAGTGCAGGTCTATACAGTGACATGAATAAATTCACATGGAGTCATTAACAACTATCATGGGAACTCCTTTTACTTCTGTGTAAAGGTGGCCATACATGGGCAGATTAAAACTGCCGATAGAGGTCTTTTATCTTATCTGGCCGCTTATCTGCAGGTATATGGGGCCCTTCCAACAGGTTTCCCCCAATCGATATTTGGCCCTAGGGCTGAACGTTCAGATTAACCAGATATCGTCCTGCCGTTGGTGGGCATAACAGAGTGTATGGCCACCTTAAGTGAGAGAGACACACCAAGTCTACTGAACAGCCTGTAACAGAGGCTTTAATATGTTTGCATTCCATTGGGACTGAACTGCAACATAAATGACAGCTATTTGTAGTCCTTTATTGTAGGTCTCCCATTTCTATAGATACTGAGGTTCATTTATAAACACTGGGCAAATTTGCACCTGGGCAGTTTCCCACAGCAACCAATCAGATGTTTGCTTTCATTGTTCTCCTTGTAGCTGGCTGGAAAAATCTAATCACTGATTGGTTGCTATGGGTTACTGCCCAGGTGCAAATTTGCCCAGTGTTTATAAATGAGCCCCATTGAGTCTTCAAAGGAACATGTGAACATCAAAAAGAGTGATTTGTCTTTTTTCACCTTGCAGACGATATCTTACATTTCTGAATCCATAATTGTTCTATAATAATTGTCCTTTAATTATTATATATTACAGCCTACATTCAAGTTGGTTGTGGGGATATTTTGGTTTTGTTTTACTCTATGGGAATTGCACATTACTGTACAGGTATGAGATCCATTATTCTGAAAGCTGGGAATTACAGAAAGGCCGTCTCCCATGGTCTCCATTAATAATAATCACAATGTGCAAAAATGATTTCCTTTTTCTCAGTAATAATAAAACAGTAGCTTGGACTTGATCCAAACTAAGATATAATTAATGTCCCACACCTGTACTTTGGCCAAGCAGTGGATGTGTCATATAAGGGCTAAGAGCAGAAGCTCATGTAGCATGATGGGACTTAATTCTCTAAATGTTATTGGTTTTCTGTAGCATAAACTGTCAAATACTATTTGCTGGAAGTAGCATGCAGTATATGGTGTCTGCAGTAGCGATGTGGGTAAATCAAGCACCCATAGGTAACCGAGTAGGAACTGGGGGTTTGCTGGTGCAAGATTTTATGGCACTACAAGATCTCGGTTATCAGCAGTTAATAGAATGTGTCCTTTTGGTATATTTACTGAAAACTGTTTCACTATGTTGCACACAGTCGTATTCTAAAAGTTCATTTGTAGGTGAACTTCTCCTTTAACATGACTGGGCTGGGGGTGGCTCATTTCTGCCTACTTTTAAGCTGTGTTCCACATGGGGAAAACATGAAGTTGCGACTTGATTTGTCAACAGTATGTGGTGTGCAAGAACAGAGCTGCATCTGTGCAGAGATGTCACCTACCCAACGTGTTACAGCATGCATCCAGCATCACCAATGACACAAAGTGACACAAGTGCCTGAAGTCTTGAAGTCTATAATTAATGTCCTGTACATACCTGTACTTTGGCCAAGCAGTGGGTGTGTCATATAAGGGCTAAGAGCAGAAGCTCATGTAGCATGATGGACTTAATTCTTAATTTTTTTTTTTGTCAAAAATAAAGAAGGATGCAGATCTGTGAGAGTGGCGTCTTCTCCAGCCTGAATGAAGTTTCATTTTTTGCAAGCTGACCAACTTTATGAGGAACACTAACAAAAAGGTGTTGTATGCGTGCAGATGTATGAAAGGTGAAACAAGAACCTATACTATCAATTTTGGATTTGATCCAAGGGCCCGTACCTAGAGCAACAGCTTTAGAAAGGTGGTCCTCAGGTTGGCCTGTATTGTAAATAAGAAAGCCCCTTTAAACACATACATTTGAAAAATTGCATGCCAGCTGTTATTATTTAACTCCTTTAAACAACATCGGCAGCTTATATTCCAGTTTATGGGGGCTTCCGACGGGTCTCCACGATTAATATTTTGTCAAGCTATCTATAGGGGAGGTTTGATTTTTCTGGTGATCTAAGACCTCATCGGCTAGTTGATGCCGACCTGACGGCGCCCATGGGGTGTGCTTTTTATATTGTGTCTTTATAGTTTCTTTTTGCCGGTGTCCCCCATTCCCTCTACGTATCCAAAAATGGTCTATATCATAGCAGCAGCCAGGAGGTTGATATCTGTGGCTCCCTCTCTTATAAATAAATGGCTACTTTCAAAAATGTTTTATGGGATGTGTGTGTATATGTATATATATATATATATATATATATATATATATATATATATATATATATATATATATATATATATATATATATATATATATATATATATATATATATATATATATTCGAAGTTCTGACGCACACCATCCAATGGAGATTCAAAAATAGAAATCACATACCTGGGTGCTACCCTAGAAAAGCTGCATGATCTAGAATCCATAGAAAAAGGTGCACACCAGGATTTTTCAATAAAACTTCAAATTTATTAAATAATTTTAAAACAGGAACCGGCCAACGTTTCAGTCATTCTCTAAGACCTTTATCAAGACCCTGTTCACATTAAAATAACAGTGCTTAAATACCTAAAAACATGACACTCACCACTTTGTGCACGCCCACATGGTCATGTGACTGTGGAAACACCTGCACCAAGAGAGCAGAGAGACAAATAAACATTGTGGCAAATGTGTACACAACTCTTAGACATATGCAGAAAACTGAAACATATTAGGATATAATATTTGTAACATTGCAACCAGGCATTTAACGTTGCTCCAGAAAGCATAAATAAGAGCAATGCTCATTTAGGCCCAAAGGGGCTAAAGTATTTAGTTTACATGAATCATTTTGGATACGTAAACTAAATACTTTAGAGTTGTGTACACATTTGCCACAATGTTTATTTGTCTCTCTGCTCTCTTGGTGCAGGTGTTTCCACAGTCACATGACCATGTGGGCGTGCACAAAGTGGTGAGTGTCATGTTTTTAGGTATTTAAGCACTGTTATTTTAATGTGAACAGGGTCTTGATAAAGGTCTTAGAGAATGACCGAAACGTTGGCCGGTTCCTGTTTTAAAATTATTTAATAAATTTGAAGTTTTATTGAAAAATCCTGGTGTGCACCTTTTTCTACGGATTCTATATATATATATATATATATATATACATACACACACACACACACACATCCCATAAAACATTTTTGAAAGTAGCCATTTTCAGTATTTCTGAGTGCTCTTCTGAACTACAGTATTAGAGCAGAGAATCTGGATTCTCTTAATATTCAGTTCCAGGTGTGTGTAATAGTTATTGCTGATGTAGCTATACTGCAAGTGTACAGTTGAAGCAGCCTTTATTTTCAGACCAAGGTGTCTTCACAAGTTACTTCTTGTCTTCCAGGTCCGACAGTTCTCCTCCTGTCCCAAGATGGTGAAGCCTGATATCCACACTCTTGCTCACCATCTGAAGCAAGAGCGACTCTATGTCAACTCAGAGAAGCAGCTCATCCAGAGACTGAATGCCGATTTGCTGAAGACAGCAGAGAGGCTCTACCGCACATCATGGATAGCCAAGCAGCAAAGAATAAACCTGGACAGACTCATTCTCACAAGGTAGGCCACAAACAAAACTGTGTTTCTTCTCATCTAAAATAAAACATTTTCAGTATAGCTGGGCAGTCTATTCCCTTTATCTTGTGGGAACAGCTGAACCAAAACCCAGCTAAAGGCGCTCAAATTTATATTATAGCCAATTAAGCCTACAAGATTTTAGCTGTATAGCAATCACATACTTTTTCACAAGGCAAGTGCATGCTCTGCTGCTGCTACTGTCTCATTTTATTTACATATCAGAATTATATATGCATATATAAGCATTTCCCAACTATACATAATTGATTGTTCATAACAATCAACATCCACTTTGATATTTCCAGTTTATTTCAATTCCTTTTATAATTTTCCTGACTTTTGTCTATTTAGTGCTGAAGCATCTCCAGCTGAATGTTGCCAACATGCAAAGGTCCTAGAAGATACTCAGTTTGTGGATGGTTACAAGCAGCTGGGCTTCCAGGAGACTGCATATGGCGAGTTTCTCAATCTCCTGCGTGAGAATCCGCGCCTTATTGCATCTTGCCTTGTGACTGGAGAAAAACTCAACCAGGAGAATGCCCAAAGTGTCATACACACTGTTTTCACCTCTCTGTATGGCAACTGTATAATGCAGGAGGACGAAAGCTACTTGTTACAGGTTTTACGTTACTTAATTGAGTTTGAACTGAAGGAGAGTGATAACCCACGAAGGCTTCTTAGGAAAGGCACATGTGCATTCAGCATTATCTTCAAACTCTTCTCTGAAGGCCTTTTTTCTGCCAAGCTCTTTCTAACCGCAACCTTACATGAGCCAATCATGCAGTTGCTGGTTGAGGATGAGGATCACCTGGAAACTGACCCTGCAAAACTTATCGAGAGGTTTTCTCCAGCCCAGCAGGAAAAGTTATTTGGCGGGAAGGGCACTGAAGCTTTTCGACAAAGGGTGCAGGCAATGGTGGAGACAAATGAAGCTAAGCTTGTGGCTCTTGTCAATAAATTTATAGGATACTTGAAGCAGAACACATATTGCTTCCCACACAGTCTAAGGTGGATTGTCTCACAGATGTTTAAAACTTTGTCCTGTGTAGAGGGGCTGGAAGTTAGTGAAGTGAGATCTATGTGCACCGACCTACTACTGACTTGTTTCATCTGCCCAGCAATTGTGAACCCAGAACAGTATGGGATCATTTCAGATGCTCCCATCAATGAAGTGGCAAGGTTCAACCTAATGCAGGTATGGATACTTAATATGTGAAAATGTATTTATTTATCAATCCTAATGCTAATCTCCATAGCCCCCATGGGTAGGGGAGGCAGGCCTACTTCCTCTGTAGGAATGATCCATGCCAAATTGTGGGTCACCTGCAATTTTTTTGTACATTTAGTTTTGTGGGTGACCCATGGAGTGAGCTGAGGGGGGATGTGTAACAAAATTTTGTGAATAGGGCTTCAGTGAATAATGCTGAACATACTTTTTGCATATTATTTTTGTCAAAAAAAAATCTGTTTCTCATTATGTCTTATGCTAAACAGGGAAATTGAAGCTGCTCCACAATGAACAGTTTTAGCAAAAGAAATAGATTAAAATAATGGCCAAAAAATATATTAAGCACAAGCCCAAAGTTATTACTATCCCTTTAACATTCCTTTCCTTGCTGTACAACCCAGGCAACCAATTGCCACAAGTCTAGCCACCTTAAACTACACTATCACGTTATTTTCATCTATAGAAACAGATTTATCTGTTTTTCAAATGGCTGCACTGTGCCCCCACAAAACTGCTCTATTGCGGTGCTTAATACTGTATATGCTTTGAAAATGTCTTGATTTAGCAGACATTGTCATTTCTGAATTTAGCGTAATCCAATAATCCAAACCACAATAATCGCTATGAGAAAAATGGTATGCCAGCTAAAGGCACAATAAAAGAAATTAATTTGGCTACCATTTAAAGAAACAACGCTGTACACTTTGGGGTTTTAGTATTATTCTTCACATTCTTTATCTTTGGTAAAGGAACTATTAGGGTTAATTTGCAACCACAGTGGTCATGCATAAATGGGCACAGTCGTTGTTCAGACTGATGTATTTCATTGAAGACACGCTTGAGTCCAAAGGCATATCTTTACTTCTACATGGTTGTGCTGAGTGCAGGACCATCCATTCCCACCTCCTATTTGGGATTTTATGAATTGAACCAGGGGAAGCCTTGCTGTCTTCAAGCTGGTTTGTAGCTCCAGGGTTCTTACAGTGGCTAGTGTTAATAAATGCAGCATACTTGTGCCTAAATAATCAGGCATAGATGTAAATTACCCTTGTGTTCTAATGTTAGTAACTAGCCTCGGGTCCAAGGTTAGAAATTGTATTCAGTGGATGGAGGGTGCCTAACTATTTAGCACGGCACTGTGAACTGCCATTTTCTTGTCCTAAATTGTTAATTTAGGATCTATGTCCACATTTAGCCTGAAACACTGTGTTAGATGTGTCTGTGGCACACTTTTATGTTTTAAGTGTGAGAGAATGCCACCAGCATTAACCCATGTGCCAGATGATCATCTTTATACATCAGCATTTAGATGGGTTAAGTCATCTGGAGAATTATTCTGCATTGAGTGTGAGCTTGTACAGTATGCAATGCTTCAATCCATGTGCCTCAAGGCACTTGAATCCTTGTGTATCCTTGTTCATAAAGCCTGGCCATATTGTAACTTACCTGGCGTGTAGACACTGTTTCTAATAAAAATTAATGTTTTTATTAATATAAATGTAATTAAATATAAATGTTTATGTAATAAATAATATTACTCCCAGCACATGATAAATTGCTTTTCATACTGCTTGCCCCAGGCCCAGCTGCGTGAGATCTTCTTTTGTACCGTAAACTTTTACTGTTATTCATTTGGCCAAATAACTGTTGACCTTAAAACCCATGCTTTCCTTCAGGTGGGCCGCTTGTTACAGCAGCTGGCACTAACTGGATTTGAGGAGCGTGATACACGGAACAAGAGTAACCTCAATAAATTTGACAAAGTAAGTGGTCTGAAATATAGAAATTACTCTAAACGATGTGCCTATAGCATTTTTCTATACCAGCATAATTTGCGTTCAATGTGATATTTTAGGTAGCCTTCCTTTTTGCCCAGTGTAATTTGCAGCCACCATGTTGCATGTAGCCCATCTTATGTTACACATACAGTAACTGTTAAAATTACCATCCCAAGTTAGCAATGAGACCAGTCTCTTTCTGATTTATCTGCCAACACCACAGCATCACAGTCCTAACTTTTCTGCAACCTGTGGGACACAGGACTTCCTCCCTGGAAGTAATTCTCTCTGCCTTCATCCAGGCAGTTTACTGTCATGGGAAAAAAATATTTTCAAAGCGCATCAGTTAATAGTGCTGCTCCAGCAGAATTCTTCACTGTAATCCATTTCTCAAAAGAGCAAACAGATTTTTTAATATTTAATTTTGAAATCTAACATGAGGCTAGACATATTGTCAGTTTCCAGCTGTCCTGTGACTTGTGCTCTGATAAACTTCAGTCGCTCTTTGCTGCTGTACTGCAAGTGAGAGTGATATCACCCCCTCCCTTTCCCCCCAGTAGCCCATCAGCAGAAAAATGTGAAGGTAACCAGATGTCAGCAGAGCAATGGGAAGGTAACCAGATAATTGCTTCCTGGTAGATATAAGAACAGCACTCAATAATAAAATCCAGGCCCCACTGTGACACATTCAGTTGCATTGAGTAGGACAACAGCCTGCCAGAAAGCAGTTCCATCCTAAAGTGCTGGCTCTTTCTGAAAGCACATGACCAGGCCATGACCTGAGATGGCTGTCTTACATTTTATATTGTAGAGTGAATTATTTGCAGTGTAAACGGTGTAATTTAGAAATAAAAACGACATCATAAAAATCATGACAGAATGTAACAACAGTGTAAATAGTTCACGTTATCTTTGTTTTTGAACAGCACAGATCAGTGTGATTATAAATCACTTTTATTGAACACAGTGTATCTTTCCTCCTTAAGGTGGCCATAGACGAAAAGATCCGCTCGCTTGGCGACATCGCCAAATGAGCGATCTTTCCCCGATATGCCACTAACGGGCATGGCTATATCGGGGGTAATCTGAATGATCAGATTACAATGAGAGCACAATGGGCTCCGGCAGGTCGGGACAAAATCAAACCTGTCCGATCGACCAAACGACCGATCTCCGCCGGACGAAATATGTTGGGACTCTCCACACACGATCCGAAAATCGTACGAATCATCGATTCGTACGATAGGATCTTTGCGTCTATGGCCACCTTTAGTTGTGAGATAATGAGAAGGCAGTTCATCAGATTCACTCTAATCCTGAGGCAAAGATATGAGGATTTGGCATGTGTTTCAAAAATAAAGACTAGGAGGAACAACCTTTCAATAAATAATAAGATTTTGCCCCATTAATATGTTTTCTTTACATGCTTTACTTTACGTATGCTGTTTTATATTGCATAGGTGGTTAGATGTTCGTGTACACACCATATTTTCAGTATACTGCACTACTGATTCAAATTATATTTATAAATATCAGCTGCCACACTGCTTGTGATGGCTCTTAAGGTCCCCATACACTGAGAGATCCGCTCGTTTGGCAATGTCGCCAAACGAGCGGATCTCCCTCCGATATGCCCACCTTGAGGTGGGCAATATCGGGCTGATCCGATCGTGGGCCCTAGGGCCCAACGATCGGATCCTAACAATGCCTTAACGGGCGGTCGGATCGCGGGACCGCATCAACGAATAAATGCGGCCGCGATCCGACGGGATTTTCTGTCCCATCCGATCAAGATCTGGCCGACTTTCGGCCAGATCTCGATCGGTGAAGCCCGTCGGGGGGGCCCCCATACACGGGCCAATAAGCTGCCGGCACGGCCTGTCGGCAGCTTTTATCGGCCCGTGTATGGCCACCTTAAGTCCACTGACAGGCAAGATTAGTCGCCCCATGATTAATCTCTTCTATCGGGGGCGTCCAGTCTACTCTGAATGCTTTTTGTATCAGCAGTGATGTAAATCACCAAGTAGCTTTGGCTTTCCAAAGTCTCCAAAAGTTACTGAAAGGAACCTTTGAGACCTTTTTTTGCCATTCACAGAACATCCTCTCCCATTATAAATATGGCAATGTTTTCAGCGTTCCATATCTGCCTTTGAAAAAAAAAAAAAAAAAACCTTCCTTCCCTAAACTGCAGCCTTGAGCAGCTCATTATCAGAGCATTACCTTCTCAATGGATTGCTCCACATGAAACTGGTTTCATTTTTTTCTTTTCTGCCAGAATTAACAAAATAAAATCAATATAAAAAAGTTATGTTGAACACGTCTCTACGTTGATTCCTGAGAGGAAGATTTCAGTGCTTAGAAGGGTGGCACGCTGGCACATATCGTTCAAATGAATAGAAAAAGGAAGAAACTTTTTTTTTAAATAATAATGTGGCCTTTACCTCAAAACAGATATTTGGATCACTAATGTGTGATCCTGTATAGTGGGTAAACACTACAATTCTTTACACAGAGCTGTGTGGCTGCTTTCCTGGATGTGGTTATCGGTGGTCGTGCAGTTGAAACACCTCCCCTTTCGTCTGTGAATCTCTTGGAAGGATTAAGTCGAACAGTTGTGTACATGACATACAGCCAACTTATGAGTCTGGTAAGAGTATGCACTGTGTGGCGCTGGGAAAGCAATTTTAATAAAGGGGTCTAGCACTTTTTCATTAGTATTCAGCAACATTTCCCTTGTAAATCAGATTAGAAAATAATTGTAAGTGTCCTTTGGTTTCAGTTTTAGAATATATTTAGCGTTACCTAAATTATCAAGCAGCTCAAAACTTTAGTGTTTGGGGTAGGAGGGAATATGTAAAGCCACTTTTATTTAAAATACAAACACTCTTCACAAAAAAAAATCTTTATTTGTTTGCAAATTCTAATCGGCATAATGTAATAGTGGCTCTGCTTTACAGTTGGGGTTTATGCGTACTGTTATCTCCAGTGAGCAGCTGCAGGAAGAGGACAGGATGGCATTGGAAAATCTCCTGGCTACGGTACCCCAGACCAAACCAGGGAAGAGTAACAATGATACACCTTACAGCACTCCTCAGCTCTCCCCTGCCACCACACCAGCCTGCAAGAAGAACAGGCTACCTATAGGTAAGAGCACTAGTATTGCAGGGTAGTATAGATTTTATAAAGTCTATTAAACTAAAGGGGCAGATAAGTTAAAAGGAGGGTTATGATTGGCTTAAAGAAACACATATTAATAGACATCCATTGAGTTAATCGTTTAGTGAAAGGCACACCTACCTTTCCTCACCCAGCTCAGTTGATGGAGGAATGATAAAAATTATCGGTCTGCAACATCTGGGAAAGCCTAAATAAGGTGTTATAATCTGATTTCTTTGGGCCCCATGTGTTTTTTTTCTCCCTGCTGGCTATTGCAAGCATTTGTGTATTGATTATAGTAGCAATAGTGACCTGCACAACATTTCTTCCTGTTTTTTTTTCAATGTTATTTTAGCTTTATGCTTCCCCCCCTTTGTATATTTGTTACACCTGTAATGCAATTTTTTCCCTTTTCTTGTTTTACTCCTATATTCTTCCTTCCTCTCCTTTTACTCATCTTTTTTCTCTAACCTTTTCTCCCACCCAATAGTTTTCTATTCTATCTCTCTCTTCTTATTTCTGCACTTACCATTTATCTCCTCTTCAAGTTTATTCTCCTTTGTCCTTCTTTTATTCTCCCTTACTCCTCCTCAAGGAAGATAACTTATTCCAGATGTCATTGTTAGCTCCAGAGTAGGTTTTAGGGGGGCTATGTATGCATTATGTCTTCTGCTTAAAAAAAAAAGCAAACAAACATAGCAATCGGGATTTATAATGTTAATATGTTTTATTAGACAAACCAGGTACATGTTTAGACCAATAAAGAAATCTCTCTCAGAATTGAGTATCTAAAAACATTCAGCTCCTCCTCCTCCGTGATGCGACTACTTCAGGGGCTCACTTGACCCGCCAGACTATGCGGAGGTGCTGTTAAACATTACATGTCCCAATATGTGGGCAGATTCACATACAGGTGTGCAGGGGCCCGGCATGAATTTTGCTGCCAGTTCCATAGTGGTTTCATTATATTAATAAAAAAAAAAATGAATTATCCATCTCTGTTTGAATAGTCTGACCTTGCTTTCTTTCTCTGCTTATGTGTGCTAACAAAATCCACAGGTCAGCAGCTTACAGCCATGACAGTGTGGGACATATCTGCCTCGAATTTCACCGCTCACATTAACCTGGTGACCCCATTTGGTGGGTAACAGGATATCCAGGGGGCAGTCTGACTCCATGTTTGGTGAACTAAGCTTGGTAGAAAATCTATTTTAACAATGAAAAGGCAATTCGTATTCACTGCAACCAGCAGCTATTTTGTTTCTTAAAAATCTGTGTGTTCACATTTTCCTTTTGCTGCTTATAATACTTTCTCAGCAGTGATGGGCCTTGAGATCAGTTGGCTCGCTGAATTGACAAGAATTTTCAGATGGGCACATATTAAAATGACCATTATAGGCAGAATAAAAAATGCCTATAATTGTAAAAATAAAGTGAGTCATAAATCTGAGATTATTCTGAAAATAGTGTGAAAATGTATGCGATAGGATTGAATCTCTTATCTGCTGAACAGATAAACAAAGATAATTGTGGATTAGGCAATACATTTTGGTTCATGTATTGACCTCCCACCTTTGGTTATTGCGAAGTGACTTTATTTTATGCAGTTCCCATAAACTAGGTTAATAGGAGACCAAAGTTGCATTTGTCAAAAGTTGTACACAAAGTTGTGACAACATTACGTTTTTAGATTGAACATTCTGAGAGTAATAGCTCTATAATAGAATAAAGGAATGCATCCTAATATCCAGATTTGGAACAACATGTGACTTTTAATTTATTTCCTGATTTACTGCATTTGGCAGTTTTTCCAAGTAAATATTGTACTAGACTAGTTGGTGTTTCAGGCATTGAACAGAAACAGTGTCCTGTATTGCAATGTGACTGCCTGTGTGTCCTTAAAGGAACAGTAACACCAACCAATGAAAGTGTATTAAATTAATTAAAATATAATGCACTGTTGGTCTGCACTGGTAAAATTGGTTTGTTTACTTCAGCAACTCTACTATAGTTTATATAAACAAGCAGCTGTGTAGCCATGGGGGCAGCCATTCAAGCACACATGTAAATAACAGATAAGCTCTGTAATATATAATGAAATTCTTCTAAACGTATCTGTTATCTACTGTGTATCCTGTGCTTGAATGTCTACCCCCGTGGCTACACAGCAGCTTGTTTATATAAACTATAGTAGTCTTTCTGAAGCAAACATCCCAGTTCTATCAGTGCAGTGCAACACTGCATTATTTATTCATTACTTAAAGGGGATCCATCACCCCAAAAAAATAATTCCAAATCCTATTTTATCACGCAATCAAGCAAGATTAACATTTATTACACTGTATAAATTATATGAATCTTGTTTCCTTCGATCTGGGAATTCATAATTAAAGCAAGCAGGCAGGAGCCATTTTATGGACACTGCTATTAAGGCAAGCCTTGCATCATCTCTGAATCTTGATTGTGCACCAGAATGGGAGACCCGATGTCCATCCCCATGCACTTGACTACACAATTAAATGGTTAAGAGAACTGGTGGAATGAGGGAAGAGCAGTGACGTCTAGGAAATGGAAAGTGAAGCCTAAGGCATAGAGGAGGGGCAGACAATATTTGTTTGACAGCTGAGATTTTTAAATGAGTTTACAACACTTATCAACGCTTTAATAAAAAACTTTTATTTTATTATACAGCTTTTTATGTCTGGGTGACAGGTCACTTTTTTTTTGATATTACTGTTCCTTTAACCTTTCCACTCTGGTTATTCCCCAAAGAAAGATGTTCCTTATAGGGATGCACCGATTCCACTATTTTGGATTTGGTCGAACCCCCGAATCCTTTGCGAAAGATTCTGCGGAATACCGAACATAATCCGAATTGGCATATGCAAATTAGGGGTGGGAAGGGGAAAACATTTACTTCCTTGTTTTGTGACAGAAAGTCACGCGATTTCTCATACTTTCCTGATATTTCCCATACCTGTACCTTGTTGTTAGTATTACCATGTACCAATAAAATCTATTAATTTGGCAACCTTACCAAATGAGTGACCCTTTCCACTTCTGTGAATCCCTGAGCAGTTTGCTTGCCTGTAAAATGCCTGTATAATAAGCATGCATAAAATAAACAGACACATATTCTGAACTACTTGTAGACATTAAAAAAATACACATTTAATAAAAAATTGCCATTATTTGAATGAGAGATTTCCCTGAAGCCTCCCTGCAAAAGTGAGGCACTGCTATGTGTTATGGGTAGCATCTGTTTTATTTCATCCAACAAGTTTTGTCCTGTCAAATTGGCAGTGATGCAAACCTACAATTGCTTTTATATGAAAGGAATATTTTGTAACACCCATACCTTGAAAAAACTTTATTGCATATGCAGTCTTAATAGATAGAATCATGTACACGTCCTTGTTGTTTCATTGTACAGGTATGGAACTTGTTATACAGAATGCTCGGGACCTGGGGTTTTCCGGATAATGGATCTTTCTGTAGTTTGGCTCTTCATACCTTAAGTCTACTAGAAAATCATGTAAACAATAAATAAACCAAATAGGCTGTTTTGCTCCCAATAAGGATTAATTATATCTTAGTTTGGATTAAGTATAAGATACTGTTTTATTATTACAGAGAAAAAGGACATTTTTAAATTGGATTATTTGATTATAATGGAGTATATGGGAGACAGCCTTTCCATAATTCGGAGCTTTCCTGATAACGGATCCCATGCCTGTACACAAATCTCTAAATAAACAAAGGCACATTATTTATAATTTACTTGCTGTTTTGCACAAGTGCATTGTATTTTCATACTTAAACATTTATGAATGGCAAATTGCCACAATTTTGTGTTTTCTTCTTCTATGTCAGTTACCCGCAGTAGAAGTAAAACAAACCTGATGGAGACAGAAAATGAATGCTCTCCACAAGAAGTTACCCCCAATCAGCCTGAAGAAGTCCTGGTCATCTCACTAGGGACTGGTCCCCAGCTCACACCAGGAATGATGTCTGAAAATGAGGTATATCCAGAAATGTAATCTGGACAATAACGCAAATGACACATTGAAAGCAGAAAAAAATACCTTGAACTATGAAACTGTTATTTAAAAAAATAATGCTTGCTTCAGGGCACTGAGACTTTGACATATGTTTTAAAACTACATTCTGTAGAGGACTAACTATTCATGATACATTAAGGGGGAAGTAAAGCCATCTCATTATCTTAAGGGATTTTACATGTTCAATATATATATGTGTTATTATTTTTTTACTGTTGTAAAGATAAACAATCTGGCTTCCACTGCTATAACAGGCAGCCACCACCTGCCCTACCTAAGTTGTTCAAGAATCTTAGGCAGTCACCAGCCATCTTGTTTTCTTAGTGCAGCTGGACTCCTTCAGAACAGAAAATCTACATCCAGTGACAAGCATGCTTTCTTCCAATTGACTTTAACGGAGGACTGTGCAGTAAGAGACAAACTGGATTACTTCAGGATTGAAGCAGGGGCTATGACCACAGAGGAAACCAGATTGTTTATCTTTAGAAAATGCATATATATTGGGAACTTACCTGATGTAGTGATTCTAACAATCCATTAACTTATTTGGATGACTGTACATCCCTTTTAATAGGTTCAGGTATAGGATCTTTAATCTGGAATGCTTGGAACCTTTTTTATCATACAATAGACCTTGTAGATCTCTGAAATTTGGATCACCATACCTTAAGTCTGAGGTGCAGTATTATATTAATCATATGTAATGTTTGGGGCTATGGTAACAAGGGGTAAAATAAATATCCACTTGCTTAGTACTCATTATGCAGTTTGATTCCTATCTCTTGGTAGGGCACTCCAGGGTAGCATCAATCAGACAGGTTGGCCACACTTTTGTCTAACAACATCAAGATAGTTTTAAGGAGCAAAAGTTGTAAATTGTTCATGAGAGCACAACATTCGGCAATAAAAACAGGATAAGTTGTTATTTACATTTTTTTCTAATTTTAGTGCAGTAGTATGGCTCCACTATATCTGCCCAACTGATAAAATTTTGGTATTCAAATTAGCCATTACAACAGTAAATGTTTTTTTACAGGTTTTAAACATGCAACTGGTAGATGGGGGGCAGGGGGACGTGCCTGTAGATGAATCTAAACTTCATGGGAAGCCGGACAAGACCCTGCGTTTCTCCCTCTGCAGTGACAACCTAGAAGGCATTTCAGAAGGTGAATGTTTGGGTTTAAGAATAGTTGACATTCCAGGTAAAGTTGCATTACAAGAAATAAGTGGGCCTTTTATGAGAATCAAGCATTTTTTTCAGCTTTCTGGAATTCTGGTTCAACACCTAACATAAATTTCAGTTCAACATCTGTTATTGCAATACCTCCACACAGTTCATATGATTTTCTTACTGGGATTTTTTACAGACAGTAATAGCTGGTAAAGAAATCACAAGGGCCTACACTTTTTTTCAGGTGATGCCATTTTGTTGTGCTCAAATCTAAATATGCAGATCAGGATGAAGAAGCTACAGCTTTGACTTTCTTAGCCTATAGAGCCAGTATCAATTTCACCCCCCCACAGACACAAAAACAAATTGAAGGGCAGTGGTAGGATATGTTATACAGAACCCTTGGTACCTGGTGGAGCATCATGCCTATAAGGCTAATAAAAATAGTAGGATTGATTCACCATCAACATAGATTAATGCTAGCTTTAATTAATATTAGGTGCAAGGCATTGTCTTATTAAGGGGAGCAATCAGTCAAAAGTAAGCAATAATTTCTATGACTGGACACATTCCTGATACAGCTAACACATAAACAGAGTTTCTTAAAACGCATTTAAAGCACAAACTTTGCTTTCAGTCTTCTGAGTGAAATATAACAAATCCTAGGTTTTTCATTAAAATTAGGGATGCACCGAATCCCCTTTTTTGGATTCGGCCGAACCCCCAAATCCTTTGTGAAAAATTTGGCCGAACCGAATCCGAACCCTAATTTGCATATGCAAATTAGGAGTGGGAAGGGGAAAACATTTTTTACTTCCTTGTTTTCTGACAAAAAGTCACGCAATTTCCATCCCCGCCCCTAATTTGTATATGCAAATTCGAATTTGGTTCGGCTGGCCAGAAGGATTCGGCCGAATCCGAATCCTGCTGAATAAGCCCGAATCCCGAACCGAATCCTGGATTTGGTGCATCCCTAATTAAAATGATAGAGTTGGTCATGGGTTGTGTATAGACAGTGCTACACAAAAAAGTGGAACCATTTTAACATTTAACTTGTAGGGAGCTAGAAAGTGGTCTTCAGTAGACCTTACTGAATCTTTTCCATTTTAACATTACATTTTTCGCTTTCAACCAATGTTATTGTCATCCTAGAAGGCTTTATTGCCTTGGAAAGAATTCACATTGCTACACAGTTGTGTTATTTGTTCCCCCCCTTCTGTTCATATGCAGAATTTCATCTAAATAGTTCCACAGTTTAGTACAGGTATGGGACCTGTTATCCCAGAATGCTTGGGACCTGGGGTTTTCTGGAGCTTCATACCTAAAAGACATACTGACACCAGAATTTTTTTTACATCTATCATAATATTGCCTTTTGAAGCTACTTATAACTTTGCCATAAAGTATTTGCACAATGCATTTACATTACCTGTCTGGTGCCCATGTTCCTGTATGAGGGGGCTGCCATATTTGTGCAGTAGGAGTAGAAACTTTAACTGACAGGCTGAGATGGGACAGTCAGGCTGGCAAAACAGTCCGGTTTAGAAACTTCAACTAACAATAACTTATAAAAACAGCAAAAACCGATCAACATGACCTATAGGTAACTTTTAATATACTTTCATATTTTAAAAAGTAGTTTTTTGTGGCATTATCACTATGTCTACTAGAAAATCATTTAAACATTAAATAAACCCAATAGGCTGGTTTTGCTTCCAATAAGGATTAATTATATCTTAGTTTGGATCAAGTAGAAGGTACTGTTTTATTATTACAAAGAAAAGGGAAATAATTTTGGATAAAATGGAGTCTATGGGACACGGCCTTTCCGTAATTTGGAGCTTTCTGGATAATGGGTTTCCGGATAACGGATCCCATACCTGTACGTGTATCACTCTTTCAAGTGTTTTAATAGTGTATATTTGTGTACCTAACAATATAATTATCCTGAAGTGCAGTTGATATATGCACTGTTGTGTTTAGCTTCAGAAATAACTCCTGTTGTTATATTTTATTTATGAAAAACTGCTATACAGATATGGGACCTGTTATCAAGAATGCTCGGGACCTGGGGTTTTCCAGATAAGGTGTCTTAACGTAATTTGGATCTTCATACCTTAAGTCTACTAAAAAATTATTTAAACATTAAATAAATCCAATAGGCTGGTTTTGCTTACAATAAGGATTCATTATATCTTAGTTTGAATCAAGTACCATTTCACAACTACAGAGAAAAAGGAAATAATTTTTAAAAATTCGTAATTCTGAGCTTTCTGGGTGACGGGTTAACAGATAACGGATCGTGTACCTGTATTAAAAAATGTTAAAGGAAAACTATACCCCCAAAATGAATACTTAAGCAACAGATAGTTTATATCAAATTGAATGACATATTAAAGAATCTTACCAAACTGGAATATATATTTAAGTAAATATTGCCCTTTTACATCTCTTGCCTTGAACCACCATTTCATGACTGTATCTGTGCTGCCTCAGAGATCACCTGACCAGAAATACTACAACACTAACTGTAACAGGAAGAAGTGAGGAAGCAAAAGGCAGAACTCTGTCTGTTAATTGGCTCATGTGACCTTACATGTGGTTTGTATGTGTGCACAGTGAATCTTACGATCTCAGGGGGCGGCCCTTATTTTTTAAAATGGCAATTTTCTATTTATGATTACCCAATGGCACATACTACTAAAAAAGTATATTATTATGATAATTGTTCATTTACATGAAGCAGGGTTTTACACATGAGCTGTTTTACTCAGTATCTTTTAATAGAGACCTACATTGTTTGGGGGGTATAGTTTTCCTTTAATTGATTTCTAAAGGTGGCCATACACGGAGAGATCCGCTCATTTGGCGATGTCACCAAACGAGCAGATCTCTCCTTGATATTCCCATATGAGGTGGGCAATATCGGGCTGATCAGATCGTGGGCCCTAGGGCCCAACGATCGGATCCTAACGGTGACTTTACGGGCAGTCGGATCGCGGGACCGCATCAACGAACAAATGTGGCCGCTATCCGACGGGATTTTTAGTCCCATCTGATCGAGATAGATTTACCTTTTAAATGCAACTTAGACAGATCTTTGTCTTAAGATAGTATTTATTTTAACCTTTCTCTGCATATTTATTGTTACCTTTCTGTGCTCCGCAGAGAGGTTTGAGGCTGATTTTTTTTTTTAAGTCAAATGCTAATGAAGGCCAAGCAAACCACAGTGCATTACTGTAATAACCTCCGTTTGTAAGTGCAAGTTGTATATAAGTCAGACATTTGTAACTTGTGGACTCGTAAAAGACTTGTAAACCTTTTTTCTGAGCAACATTTATGCAATAAAAAAAATGCAGTATATATTTTTGCTGTATGGTGTACTCCATATAATGTCCTGGTGTATGACTTCATGGTTTTGTGCATTCATTTTTGTGATAAATACAATGTTTTGTGTGATTTGGCTGCAAATATCAATTAAGCAGAAGAGGAAAATCCGTGTTCAACAGGTCCTTCAAATCGTTCCAACTCTGTTTCATCTCTGGATCTGGAAGGGGAATCTGTATCTGAGCTAGGAGGGGGACCATCCGGAAGCAATGGGGTAGAGGCTTTGCAGTTATTGGAACATGAACAAGGTAAGACAAAGCCCCACACTGGCCCATAAATGGTCCTGTGCTCTAGGACTGGGGCCCAAGTCCGGACTGAGAATTAAAAAAGGCCCTAGCATTTCAGGTACACAGAGGCCCAAACAGCCCCTACCAGCCCACTAAATACTGACTTTCTATGGCACCTTATAGCAACCCCTCTGACATTTGCCAGAACCCATAGATTGCCAGTCCGGGCCTGCTGGGGCCCCCAAACTCTTACCTGTGAGCCACATTTAAATATAGAAACAGTTGAGGGGCAATATAATCATGAAAAAAGTTACTAGGGGGTGCCCAATAAGGACTGTAATTGGGTATTAGCCACTGGGTGGACTGGCAGACTACAGGTGGATCTGTTTGGCAGTACACGTGGTCAGAAACCAAAAAACGAGCACCTGATTTGAGGCCACTGGAATCAACATCAATAGACATGGTAAGCAACATGTTGCTTGTGAGCCACTTGTTGGGGATGTCTGCTCTAGGAGAGATACATGAAGCATATTACAGTAGAAAGAATCTGGTTCATTAATTACTGTTCCTCCTGCAGCAACCACACAGGATAATCTAGATGACAAACTGCGCAAATTTGAAATTCGTGACATGATGGGATTGACAGATGACAGAGATATCTCTGAGACAGTCAGTGAGACATGGAGCACAGATGTGCTTGGAAGTGATTTTGACCCCAACATTGATGAAGATAGACTGCAAGAAATTGCAGGTGAGATGAATAAAGGTACTGCTATTTATTAGAAACTTGCTATTATTATACTGCAGCATAATGCAATTCATAACCTTAGTTTTGTAGAAAAGTAAAGGGTTTCTTACAATGAGTAAAATATGGTTTATATAACATCTTAGTTCAGATTTGATAAGTTTGATCCATATTGGTTAAAAAAAAAAAACAGATCCACCTTTGAGAAATCAGGCAGTTATTTCCCCCCACAATCTAATTGTTTGTGAAGGACTGATGTGCAAAGGTGCACCTTGAATTGAAGTACAGTATACACTGAAAGAGAACAAACTATAGTCTTGGTTGCAAGGGTTGCAATTTTGGAGTTCAAGATGGCTTTTATAGAATTGTTGTTTTTCATGTAATTCAATCAGTGTTGGTCACTCATTAAAGAGCAACTGGGTGACCCATGGGCCCACACTGTGGCCACATGCAAATGTTCAATTTACAAATAGAAGCTTTGTCTGTCTGACTGTAGGCTTTTGAAGCAAAGCATTACTTGCTCTTGTTCTTTTATCCTTATTATTTGACATGGTTTCATGTGGAGTCTTAAGTGCTCTTTATCACCAAAGGGTTTAAGTTTATAATCATTTAACTATATTAAAGGGGTTGTTCACCTTTAAATATACTTTCGGTATGATTTAGAGAGTGATAATCTTAGACAATTTACAATTGGTTTTAATTTTTTGAGTTATATAACTTTTTATTCCGCAGCTCTCTGGTTTTAAATTTCAACAATCTGGTTGCTAGGGTCCAAGTTACCCTAGCCACATGAATTAATTTGAATAAGATATGCATAGGAGAAGCCCTAAACTGAAAGACAAGTAATAAAAAGTTCCACTAACATTTGTAGCCTTACAGAGCATTTGTTTTTTTTAGATGGGGTCAGTGACCCCTATTTGAAAACCGGAATGAATCAGAAGACTATTTAAAAACTAAAAAGAAAAAAAAGCAAGGCCAGTTGAAAGGTTGCTTAGAGTTAGCCATTCTATAGCATGCTAAAAGTTACCTTCAGTTATTCAGTCTATATTTAATATCTCTACGCTAAGTGGTTGGTTTTAGACATTGCTTTACACTTGTATTTCTCATTTCTTACGATTATCTCCTTTATCCTTATATTACATGTAGGTGCAGCAGCTGAGAATATGCTGGGAAGCCTGCTGTGCCTTCCAGGCTCATTACTGCTCGATCCCTGCACTATATCTGAGACTACCAGTGAAGCATGGAGTGTCGAGGTGCTTCCTAGTGATTCTGGTGAGTGAGTCCTAACTAAAATTTAGCCAGACCAAATGATTTATATTTAATTACATGTTTGAACATGCCAGAGCTGTGTTTAACGCTGAGGTGCTTTGCTTTAGAAGCACCAGATCTAAAGCAAGAGGAGAGGCTGCATGAACTAGAGAGCTGTTCAGGTTTGGGAAGTACATCGGATGATACTGAAGTTAGAGAGGTCAGCTCCCGGCCCAGCACCCCAGGACTCAGTGTGGTATCAGGTAACTTTTCCATTTACCAAACCTACCTTTTCATTACTACATTGACTAAATCCAGCAAATTGTGTTTGATTCAGGTGTTGCTCTTTCAGGTATCAGTGCAACCTCAGAGGACATCCCTAACAAGACAGAGGACCTGCGCTCTGAGTGCAGCTCTGACTTTGGAGGAAAGGATTCTGTTACAAGTCCTGAAGCAGAAGAGTCTGTTCACGGTAAATAACCTAGTGGCAATTCATTAACTTGTTTATACTTACTTTTAAAGGTTCTAATGAGAAAGTCTAGCTGTTTGGTTTATAATTGTACTCATCTCCCATGTGGATCTTCATCTGAACTCAACAAAACATTATTTACACATGTATTCACAGGACCTCACCATATAACTACACCTCCAACCCAGAGTGAATCATTGTTGGCCATGTTTGACCCACTAGCTCCAGCATCTAGTGAAGGTAATTTTTTAAAAAGCCTGTCTCCCTTTAAAGTCTAAGTAAAATATTCCAGGTTACTTGTGAAGCTATTTCTGCTATTGTTATAGCTAGCTATTTTATAGCACTACAAGAGGCATACTGAAGGACATATTGGAGACTGATTGAATTAAAACCATTGAGCTTTATTTAAGGTTGAAAATGCTTGATAAATCAGTATCACCTTCACATAAGATACTAAAACCAATCCAAGTGCTATGTAGTTATTAATTCACCTTTACAGATTAAGCTGTTTGTTCAAATATATTCTCTAATTTCTATCATCACCACCATTCTTTTTTTCCATCACCCTAATGATATATTAGAACTATTGCTTAAAGGAGAAGAAAAGGTTAAATAGTTTGGGGGGGGGGTTGGTGTTGGGCAGCCTTCACCCCCAGTAATAATAATCACTTGCCTAACACCCAGGACTGGTGCAGCAGGTGTTAGCAGAAGACTGCACCGACCCAAGGTACGTTTTAGCCAGCACCACAAGGCTATTTTGCCTCTTCTGTCTTTTCACCAGATGTGCATGCACAGTAGAGTGGAGAGCTGACCTTTAAGCTAAACACACCAGTATTTTGAATCTATTGTGCATGCAACAAAAGAAAAGTGGCAAAAGATAACTTTGTGGTGCTCACCCAGAAGTACCCCCAGGCCGTTGCAGTTTTCTGCTAACAGGAGCACAGGCCGACGTATCCGTATGTGTTTATATTCACTAATACTGTAGTTGGCACCCCCAGTGGTTTTAGACACTGAAGGGATTGATTGAAGTACAGCACCACAAATTTTTTCTATAGATAAAAATGCCTTTATTGGAACACTGGCAGGACCTGGATAAGCGACGTTTCAGGCTACACAGAGCCTTTTTTCAAGCTAGACACTGAAGGGGACCAGCAACCATCTAATTACTTTTTATCTAAACTGGGGATCCTCTGTTGTGCATTACTAGCAAGGAGACAATTTGTATGTATCATCTAGTATGAACTTTTACCAGTTTCAGATTTATTCAACTATATAAGTGGAGTACTGATATATTGTCACTATATTCACTACCCTTTTGACAAATTGTATTGTTATCCACATTTAAGCCTTGTAAGTATTAGTATGTTACTAATAGTTTATTTTTCATATTCAAGTGGTTCGGCCTAAAGTACACTATGCAAGACCCTCACACCCACCTCCTGATCCACCTGTATTGGAAGGGGCAAGTGGGGGAAATGAAGCTCGACTTCCTATGTTTTGCTCGCATGTCTTTATTCACACGGACTCTGAAGCATACAGGCAGAGGCACTCATGTCCTGAAAGACTGGTGCGCAGCCGCAGCTCTGACATCGCTTCTTCCATACGGAGGCCAATAAGTGACCCTGGCTGGGTGAGGCGGGGAATAAATGAAGATCGTGAGCTGCTAACAGGAATTGCAGTGAATGCACTAATTAATCCCCCTCAATCTTCATCCTTCTCTCCCAGCAAGGACTCTTCCAGGGGAGAGGTAAGCCTGCAGGCTTTTCTGTTCTTGTTTTTAGTTGGACCCTAAACAAGAACAATGTTTTTAAGAGCCCACTATGTCTGTTTGGGTTTGGTATTATTGGCTAAGACTAGCTGTATTGGGCTGTAAAGGTAATAAGCAGCTCGTTACAGTTTTCATTACATCTGCATTTGTAACAAATGTTAAAGGTTAATTGCATGCCAGGCGTTTTCTCTGCAGACAGAGAAAGACTTAAACTTTCTGTGGCACCTGCCATTGCCTTGAATCTAAACCGCCCGTCAATCCGAATTCTGGCAGATTTTTCATCTGAGATTATGCATTTCAGCATTTCCAAATATCTGCCTCTACAGTACTCATTTGCTTTCTATTTTTTGTATGAAATATCAAGTACTGCTTTGCTGGAGCTCTGAATATTACATGGGATGAAATGGGAATATCCTCTGTGATGTACCAAAACAAATGATTTTCTTCTTTTTACAGCCAGATGAAAAAAAAGACAGTGACGATGAGCGATCAGATAGAAATAAGCCTTGGTGGAAGAAGCGTTTTGTGTCTGCAATGCCCAAAGGTAAACCATCATATTACACAAGCTTGATGTAGGCACAGGGAATACAGCATGGGTATATTCATTACTTTATTTATTTTATCTTTACAGCGCCTATCCCATTTAGGAAGAAGGAAAAACAGGAGAAAGAGAGGGAAGACTTTGTACAAGACAGGTTTTACGTAGCAGGTAGTTAAATGTGTAAAAAACTTGCAGTGTGATACAGAGTGCTTACAGCTGGGGATACAAATCCAATTGCTTTAAATATCTCTGCCTACTTTGGCACAGGAACTTATGAGGGTACTAACCAAAATGGTTCCACATTATTGTATGCTTGCTCCATAAGTCTTTAGCAAGCTCAAAATACATTCTAATAAGTTAATTTTGCAATATTCAATATTGGTTTTGAATGTTAAGGTTAAATGTGTCTGAGTTTAGGATGTGAATAAATCCTATTTTATTCTGTGGGGGGGAAGGGATTTGGCATTGTACTTCTTCTTCAAAAAGCTTCCTTTTGTTAGATAGCTCAACACAGCCCTTAGAGAATGTTTGAGAAGAGTTAGTAGTAACAAGTAAATACTTATGGTATGTTCTGAGATAGGCTTTTTCACATACTCCATTAAATGGGTGGTTTACACTTATGTTAACATTTAGTATGTTATAGAATGTATGGTATAGAATTCTAAGCAATTTTTCAATTAGTCATCATTTATTTTGTATAGATTTTCAATTTGCCATCTTCTTCTGACTCTTTTCAGCTTTCAAATGGTGGTCGCTAAAAGGCAAATGCGTTGTAAAGTTATAAATGTATTGCAATTGCTGCTTTTTATTACTCCTCTTTCTATTCAGGCCTCTCCTATTCATATTGCAGTCTCTTATTCAAATCAGTGAATGGTTGCTTGGGTAATTTGGACCCTAGCTACCAGATTGCTGAAATTTCAGCACACTTGAGAGCTTCTAAATAAAAAGCTAAATAACTCAAACCCAAAAATAATAGAAAATTAAAAAACAATTGCATACTGTCTCAGAATATCACTCTCTAAATCATATTAAAAAAGTTAATATCGATCCGATCCCTGAATTAGGGTAACCTAGGTGTACCCCTACATAAGACAATTAAGCAACTTCACAATTTAGTTTGGAGCAAATGGTGGCTCAAAAATAATTCATAAAAAATACTTCTAAGAGTGTCCAATTGACCCCAATACAGGGTTCTTACTGTTACAATACTCTATCGACTGGTAATTCATGTCTGATTTCATGTAATGCATACGAGATGTGCTGTTATGTCTTGTTTTACGTGTTTAAAACAATAAAACTTACCTTTAAAAAAAAAAAAAAAAAAAGTTAACTCAAAGTTACTAGCCCCTTTAATTAACCAAGTTCTTAATGTAGTATACTACAGACTATGGTATCATTATCAGATTTCTTCATGCAATATATCCCTTTCTCAGGTTGATAGTTACAGGAACCTTTAGGCTAGTACTGCAAGTTTTGTATATAAAATATAAGACTTTAAATTATCTTTTTTATTAGGTTTTTAAGATTTACAGAGCGTAAAACTGCAGTTGTACATGCAGCATAGTGCAAGAAGATAAAGGCTAATAAAAGGAATTCTGCACAGTGTGAGGACCTCTCCACTCCCGGTTTTATAGCTATGTTGGGTTCTGAAGGATTATGTAGTCCTTGGCTGGGTATGGACACTCCAAGATTGTTTTTACTCTTAGCAATTCTGAAACATTCCTATTGATTTATATAGGGACATTTCAGTATGACATTTTTATGTGTCCAGTTACTTTTCTAAGGAATGGGATCTCTGTGAGTTCATGTTGCACATAGTTCAAAATATGAAGCATATCTTCTAATTACACTGTTTTATACTGACCACTACTATTTTTCTTACAGTTGACTCTACCTCTCAGTTAGGACCACATTCCCAAGCAGCAGAAGACATCCTGGCTAAGTACAGAAATGCTATCAAAAGAACAATCCCCAACGAAGGTTCTACCATGCCCTATGAAGGAGCAGGTATTATCTCCTGGACACATAACCATGAAAGTAATAATGTAAATTAAATGCATATGCCATAAATAAAGCAATAGTGTCTCAATGTGAAGATCTTGTTCATGGTTGATCTTCAATATAACGTACTTTCTTTAGCTCATTTTGGAACAGTAATAATCCTTTAGTCTAGGCATTTAAAATAAATAACAGAGCAACAATTTTATAGTAGCCAGGGATACTGATTTAAATTTTCAAATAATGTCCATATCTTTTTTTTCCCTATGCATAGTTTTGCATTATATTATTGAGGTGATTCGGAAGAAATACAGGGGGGGGGCAGGAATTTTCAACCATGTAGGGACATGTAAGCAAATTATTTTAACTCAATCTAGTACATATCTTATTCCTTACTTGTACCTACAGATCCTGTTGGAGATGGAGAAAGCCTCCATGAGTCTCCTCGTGATGAAGCTTTGCAGAACATGACCTCAGATGACCTACTTGATTCTGCTAACCAAGTAGCCCACCCTCAGGAGTCTGCATTCTCCTATAGGCATGTTTGATTTTTCATATTTTTTTTTATGCAAACCAGCTAACCTTTTTCATTTTTATCAAAATATCCAGTTTTTTTTTAATTCAGTGTACATCAGTTATCAGCAGGGACCTAGAAGTTGTGTGTAACTAAGCATTGAAATGCTGTAAAATAATGAGAAATGCAAGTGAAATAATAAATAAAATAAGCTGCATAGTGTGTGTAGCAGAGAGTGGAATGGAATAGCATAAATGCATTGTGCATTATGGGAGTAAATTGGCAGACAAGCCCCCAGGATGTCACAATAGACTGCAATTAAATATAGACTGCAAGTAAATATGCTACAATTATTAAGAAGCTGTGATACTGTCATACGATTTAGTTCCAGATTCCACGTTTTGTGTAATGGCATTTTGGTATTGCAGGGATGCTAAGAAGAAATTACGCCTGGCCCTGTGCTCTGCTGATTCTGTAGCATTCCCTGTATTGTCTCATTCAACACGGAATGGCTTGCCAGATCACACAGACCCAGAAGGTGAATTATCTCTTTAAGATGATTTTAAAAGGGAAATTTTAGCCCAGATTCAAGAGTGTGTCTAGGTCACTATACAGCCCATTTGAGTTCTGTGCAAGGGAATAAGAACCATGTGATAGTATAGAGCAGTTATCAACAACCAGTGGCTCGTGAGCAACATGTTGCTCACCAACTTCTTGGATGTTGCTTCCAGATGCTTCGAAGCAGGTGCTTATTTTTGAATTCCAGGCTTGGAGGCATGATTTAGTTGCATAAAAACTAGATGTACTATCAGACATTTCTGTAGGCTGCAGGTCCACATAGGGACTACCAATAGCCATCATAGCCTTATTTGGCACCCAGAAACTTTTTCAAGCTTGTGTTTCTCTTTTTTAAATTTGAATGTCGCTCATGGTTAAAAAAAACATTGAGAACCCCTGACTTCGAGAGAATGTAGCATATGATAAGTAGTTGTTGTGCTGAGTCTGGCTCATGGCTTTTATGTCATCTATTGATCTGGGCTGATTAATGGTGTGATGGAAAGACATCATCCAATGCAACAATCTACTAGACATGCAGTATATAATGTATGCCATGACAAATATCTGGAGTGCTGGGCAAGATTTTTTTTCATGCCATTGGCCTGTTATATACTATTACTTACCTATGGTTATTATAAAACCAAGCTATAGATGGAGGTCCATGGCACCTAGCAATGTATTCAGTTGGGTAGCTGTAGCACTCAACCCTCCCTTGTACCTTGAAATAAAATATACAATAAAATGAATAAAACCTAGCTTTAAAAAAAAAATATAGAAGTATTTCTCTCTCAGTCTGACTCTCTTCTTCCATTCTGCAGACAATGAGATTGTGTGCTTCCTTAAAGTCCAACTTGCAGAGGCCATAAACCTGCAGGACAAAAACCTGATGGCACAAATTCAGGAAACTATGCGCTGTGTGAGCCGTTTCGACAGCCGTTCCTGCAGCAAGATCTTGTCATCACTTGCAGAAGATTACCGGTAAGATTAAAATGTTTCTGCTACATTCATTTATTTTAAAAAGCATGACAATTATAATTTTTCCATGAAAAATCCTTCTTTGCAAATTACAGATGAGTGAATGCTGCCATGTTTCTTTAATTCGCAGGTGCAAATACTATAGGCAGCAGCGCAATGGTTTTCTGAACTGACTGCATTCTGTTTCTAACCATAGAGAATGTATTTGCTGGCAATAGATAAAGAGAAGCACTTGTGAAATGCTCATACAGGAGCTGAGTTGTAGTGCACATATTAAAGATGCCCAAATAATTTCTGCCATAATCCAGACTCTCTTATGAAGATTTACATTTGAGAAAACTTGGATGGATGGATAATTTTCATTGTAAAAGTTTTACAGCCTCCTGTTCTGCCAGATGAGACAACTTAAAAGTAAAACAAACAAACAAACCACAACTTCACCTAGACAGTGTGTTAATAAATTCTATACACACTTCCTTGCAGGAAGAGGGCCTCGTATATTGCATATCTAACAAGATGCCGACAGGGACTACAAAGCACCCAGGCTCATCTTGACCGCCTCCTGCAAAGAGTGCTACGAGATAAGGAGGTCTCCACACGCTACTTCACCACTGTCTGTGTGCGGCTTCTACTGGAGAGCAAAGAGAATGAAATACATGAATTTATACAAGGTGAAGGCAGCAAGTACAGTTTTCTTTGCAAGTTTCAACAATGGACTTATTGATTGTTAAATGACATCTTCACTGGCAGGTCTATTATATTATTATGATTTTGTGATACTCCAGTTATGCTTTTGCATGGTTCTTTAGGGAAAAATGGCTACTTTTTTAGCAACTTCACATGCAATCTGTTATTATTCAGAGCTCTTGATATTGGTATCCCATAACCTTCAGTTAATTATGATGGTGGCAGAATTTTACTGCTTCCCAGTCAAAGACCTGGCCTTAAAGAAACAGTAACACCAAAAAATACAAGGGGTTTAAATAATTAACATATAATATACTGTTAGCATGCACTGGTAAAAGCCATGTGTTTACTTCAGAAATACTATTCTAGTTAAAGAAAAAAGCTGCTGTGTAAAGTTTTTATTTATACAGTTACAACAAAAATTAAAAGAGATTAGATGAGAAGGAAGAGAAGAATAGGACAGAGAAAAGTAAGGCTACGTAAGCTTTTGCGAGTCAAATCTATTTATACAGACTGGGCATTCAACCAAGTGTCCCAAATTGCATTGAACTTAGCTGGGCATCCTCTAGACAAGTAGACCAATTTTTGTTTGTGAACACTTCATTAATTAGTTTTTTTTCCAGAGGTTGAATGCTGGAGCAGATGTGGCTTTCCATGTCAATATATGGTTTCTTTACATATAACAATAACTGGAGGTAACAAAACCGCTGGTGTGACAAGAGACCCAAGTCTTCCAGAACGCTGAGTAAACATACCATTGGATGTTGGGGAGGGCCAGTTTCTTATTAATGTACCTCAAAACCTCTGACTAAAATTGCCCGATTACTGGGCATTCCCAAAAGACGTGAAGGAAAGTGCCCACTTCTAGGTTGCATTTAGGGCATCTGGTACTTGGGGGTAGTGTAGCATTTTTAAAGTAAAAATATGACAGAGAACATATCTGTAAGATTTGTTATTTATTAAAATTGGGTTTGAATACATTTGCTAGGCACTATATACAGTTGTCCTTATAATTGCTTTTATTTCCATACATACAAATGCATTGGGAACAAGGTACATTCTATTCCAAATTAAAACATGAAGAAAAATGTCACATTTGTGTTATTCCTTTACAGAAAGTGAAGAAAATGGAAAATTAGGGTTTTCCAAATAATAGCAGTGTCTGTATTCTTTTCAAACTCAAGCATTCACTGTATAAATTAAAAAAAAGTTTCAAGATTTTTCTTTCCTTTGAACGACTGAACTAATTGAGTTGTATGTGATTCTGAGAACTGCTGCACATCCATGTTAAATGGAGTCCACCAACTTCTGGCACCTTTTACATTCCACAATTCTTCTGCATTTCTTGGTTTTGCCTCAAACAACATTTTGATGTCACCCCAGTTTTATATTGAATTAAGGTGAGGGGGTTGGGCTGGCCACTCCATAATGTCAATCTTGTTGGTCTGGAACCAAGATGTTCGTCATTTACTGGTGTGTTTGGGGTCATTGTCTTGTTGACACTCCCATTTCAAGGGCATTTCCTCTTCGGCATAATGCAACATGACCTCTTCAAGTATTTTGATGTATTGAAACTGATCCATGATCCCGGTTATCCGATAAATAGGCCCAACACCATGAAAAACATCCCCATATGATAATACTTCCGCCACAGGCTTCACTATGTACTGTGGCTTTAAATCAGTGTTTGGTGGTTGTCTGACAAACTGTCTGCGGCCCCTGGACCCAAAAAGAACAATCTTGCTTTCAGCATTTCAAAAAAAAATTTGCACCATTTTTCTTTAGGCCAGTCATTGGGGCTTATTTATCAACACTGGGCAAATTTGCCCATGGGCAGTTACCTATAGCAACCAATCAGCGATTAGCTTTTAAAAGCCAGCTGCAAGTAGAACAATGAATGCAGCAATCTGATTGGTTGCCATGGATTACTGCCCACGGGCAAATGTGCCCAGTGTTGATAAATGACCCCCAATGTGTTCTTTGGCAAACTGGAAGCTCTTCAGCACCTCTTATTTTCAGGGGACTTCTTGCCGAACTTGGCTTCTTCTAATTGTAACAGTATCACAGGTAACTTTACACCTTTTGTGATCTTCTGGGAGCTGATCATTGGCTGAGTCTTTGCCATTTTGGCTATGCTTCTATACATTCAAATGGAAGTTTTCTGTTTTCTTCCATGTCTATCAGGTTTTGGTTGTCATTTTAAGGTATTTGAGATCATTTTAGCTGAGCTGTCTATAATTTTCTGCACTTCTTTATATGTTTTCCATTCTCCAATCAACTTTTTAATTAAAGTATGCTGTTCTTCTGAACAATGTCTTGAACGACCGATTTTACTCACAGCGTTTGCTTCCTCCCATCCTTAAATAAGGGCTATAATTGAGACCTGTTTCTTCACAGAATGAATGATGTTACTAATTGAACTCTACACTGCTATTATTTGGAACAAGCTATTTTTATTATTTTGAACACTGCTATTATTATTTGCAACAGTGCTATTATCTGGAACAAGTCTGAATTAATGATTCAATTACACAGAATCAGCAGCATGCATGCCATAACTGTTTGGTCTGTTGGTTTTCTATTTGCTATACTACACCTACTAGTAAATTATTTGCCATGTAGAAATATTATTCTAAACACAACTGTATAGGTCTATTTAATCCAAGTTAAACAGAACAGATATTTATTCTGACCCCTAGTCCTGGGTTCACTATTTTGGGAGTTTGAAGAAACAAGATAATGATGTGTGGGGCACTATGACTATAAATATTTGTGCTCTGTGCTTGGGCTTCCGATAACTAGCCCATTCTTTGTGGTTATAGCGTTTGCAGAGGCCACTATACCAGATGTACAGAGGTCCTTTAACCAAATCGTCTCTCTCTCGCTTTCTCCTTAGATTTTCAAAAGCTAACCGCAGCTGATGACAAAACAGCGCAAGTTGAAGAGTTCTTGCAATCACTTTACGGGGCAATGGCACAAGATGTGATTTGGCAAAATGCCAGCGAGGAGCAGCTGCAAGATGCACAGATTGCCATTGAGAGAAGCATTATGAACCGCATCTTTAAGCTGGCCTTTAATCCCAATCAAGATGCAGACATTTTGCGAGATCAGTGAGTTTAAATAAAAAAACATATAGAAAAGATGAGTTTGCATGAGTATTCTAAGAAGAACAAGACCTCATTGTGAAGGAAAGAAACCTGTATGGCCAGTGTAGATATAATAAAAAACAGTACTTATGAAAAGTAAGGCTTTTCAATTTGAGAATTTCAGTTTCTGGATGTTTCCCTATTTTCTCTTCTGTCCCCCTGCAGGGTCCTTCACGAACACATCAAAAGGTTGTCCAAAGTGGTGACTGCCAATCACAGAGCACTGCAGATACCTGAGGTATCCATTATAGCCAGATATACACTATAATAGGGCTGTATAAGTCCATTATTAACATATTTGAAGGAAACTTCACATCAAAAATTAAGCAGAATATATTAGTAACTTTTTTTTTCAAATTATTTTTAAGGCATTTCTGTTAGGGAGAACTGCAAAAATACCTGAAATCACTAGAGAGGGCTTTCATTCCACTCAGTACACCTGTTGCCCACCATATCATTAGCTTGAGTACATGTCTGTGGTTTTTTGTGATAAGTTTTATTGGCACAGTGGTTCCCTTTAGATAAAATGGAAGTAGCTGCCACTAGTTTTTCACACTTCATAATGTTACTCTACAAGCTGTGGCAAGCAGGGTGTGCTGCCGCTGACAATTTTTTTTCTGGACTGTAATTGCATTATCTATTATGGATATTGTGGTTAACATATTACAGTAATATACTCAGGGCCATACCTATCATATAGGCACCCATGGGGCCATTCCAAAGGTGGCAGTGGCCCATCTACATGATGAATACAAAAATTGCTTAAAAGAAAATATCCCACCTGCTATATTCCGCCTGATGCTATATTCCGCAGCAGAGCTGTGGTGGGGATGAGGGTACCTTCCTCTCCTGCAATTGCACATGAGGAGATAAGACGGGCCATCTGTGCATTAGCAAAATGCCTATAAAAGGGGTTGGGCTGAGGTCTGTGCCTAGGGAAGCATGTGACCTAAATAGAACCCTGAATATACTGCAGTTGGGCACTGGGTCGCTATAGAGTTTCAGCTGTAAACAATTAAAAGTCCCACCATATAACAGCAGTACCTGCTAAAAAAGAGGATTGGTTATAGGAATTCAATAGACTGAGGTAAACAGGTTGCATATCCCTTTGCTACAGTGTTTTATGCATAATGCAAAGCTCTTGATGAGTATAAGTTTTTAAAAATAGTTTTTTATATTTGAATGCAGTAAGGAAACACCCGATATGCTGAATTATAGTTCTGTTTATACTTTTTTTTTTACTGTGTAATACCTGTGTTTTTTATACCAGGTGTATCTGAGGGAGGCTCCTTGGCCATCTGCTCAAACTGAAATCCGTACCATCAGTGCATACAAGACACCCAGGGACAAAGTGCAATGCATATTGCGCATGTGCTCAACAATCATGAACCTTTTAAGCCTGGCCAATGAGTACTCTGTCCCAGGAGCAGATGATTTTGTTCCTGTGCTGGTTTTTGTCCTTATTAAGGTAAGAGACATGTCAAACACACATCTTTGCGTTACGCCAACACAACTTATATAATAATTTTCAAATGTCTACTTTTCCAGGCTAATCCCACCTACCTACTGTCAACGGTGCAATATATCAGCAGCTTCTATTCAAATCGGCTCATCGGTGAAGAGTCCTACTGGTGGATGCAATTTACGGCTGCCGTTGAGTTCATAAAAACTATTGACGATCGCAAGTAAATCTCAGAACAAGCTGTAAAAATTAAGTGGCTCCTCTTTCCCAGGTTTTGGCATTGCAGCCTCAGGCCTTGTATCATAACTGTACAGACAAAAGGGGTAGTGGTTTTGGTCTTTAACTCTGGGAGGGCCTTCAATTCATTGCTCACTAGTAGCTTGCGGGCCTTTCTGATTGCAAAAGCAGTCACGTTTCCATTGAAAATCCCCACCAATGCAAAGCCGACGTATAACCTGCCCCTCTTATAATGCTGCATCATTTCAAATGACACCTTTACTAAACAGAAAATGACATTTAACTTGCAGACGTGGATGTTTTGTTTAATTTAACTTGATATATATTTTTTTTCTTAGAATTATGTAAGGAATGCAAAAGGGACCACGTATTAACTATTCTTAGCAAAAAGAAAAAAAAACATTGCATATACTTGCAGGTTTTTAGTTAAATTGCTCTCTAGGGATAGTAGGCAATAATGCTGAGTAGTAGAGGATTTCACAGGAGGGGTTTAATTGTTACACTGCTTAATCACATTTCCTACTTATTTTAAATGGCACCAAATACCATGTTTTCTAAAATCTTAATATTTATCCATAGAAAAGTCCATTCTTCCTTGGTTGTGGATAAGTTTTACCAAAGTTACATAACCAACGTCAGTATTGACCTGTGTCCATATATTTTGCAGAGGGACTCTTAGCCATCAACAACCGTTTAACAACAGGGATTTGTATATAAGGTTGTATAAATCAAGCTTGAACACAAATATCTCCTTACGTCTTATCTAAACCACTGACAGCCCCATTGAAAAAAACCTAATGCGTCTATTCCTGCGCTCCCCTGCGACTGAACGCAGAAAAACAGAACGCAGTAAAACAGAACGCAGTGGAGCGCAGCTTCAACCACTCGTCAGTAAGAGCCCTTAGACTGCTAGTTCTAAAAGGCATCGTTTAATTCCATTTTGAGAGGAATCATTGTTTGAAAAATGAAATAAGAGAAACAATGTAAAGGTTTGTTAAGCACAGGATTTAATGTACTTCTAAATCACCATCAACTTGCAAACTGGAGCAGTAAACTATAGATAAGTTATTAGCAGTAGTTTTTCTCAGAATATGTCAAATAAACAATTCCTTCTATTAGCAGAAGGTTGTTTTGGTCATGACGCAGTAAAATGAGCTTTTCTTTAGGTGTAGATTCGCACAGCAGTTTGAATGTCCAAAAGTGAGATGTTTCAGTATGTTTTAAATTACTTGTATCCCTTCTAATTTCTGGCCGATTGCAACTTTTTCTGCCACCAGAGGGTGTAAAAATCTTTTCAACAGGCATTACCAAAAAACAAAAAGAAAAAACAAAACTGGAATGCAACAATCAATTCTATATTATTAGTTCACACTCTAGTCACTAAGCCACCCTTAATGTTAGGCTGCATTTGAGTATTAACACTTACACTGACCTGCTGTCTTAAACGGTGTGTGGATGGAGACTACATCCTCCAGTGCACCATGTTACAGACATATTATTTATTGAAATCATTGCTACAACCTGGATAAAAGTTTTTTTTATTTTTTTGTAAACCAGCCAATTATACGGGTGCAAATCAGATTTTTCTTTTAAAGTGTATTTACATTTAAATCTCCAGAAATTAACAGGCTTATTGAAAAGGAACGTTCCATTTTCAATGGCAAAATGATTTTATTTTCCAAAAGAGCAATTGTTTACTTCCAAAGCACTTTCTGAATGGAGCTACTCAGGGCTTTAATGCTTTAACTATCCTTTATATATGACTTAGGGCAATGGAATATGGAGCAATTGGTAACAATTTGCCATGGAAGATGGAGAAATGCTCACAGTTGCCTCTCTATTAATCAGTAATTGGCTGGATCCTTCCAGTTTAGTCACGGATATAATATCACTCATCCCATGTGGTGTCACTATAATAAGTGGCAAGCATTCATAAGAGTGTGTTATTGGTAAACAAATGTTCAGCAGTTTCCAGATTTTAATATAACAGTTCATATTAAATGTAAAGCTTTTTAATTTTTTTTAATCCTTTTTTTCTTCTGATAACAATCCAGGGCCTGTTGATCACCCTGTATAAATATGCTGTCACCAGCTTTTATTACCCATGCAATAGCATACTGTAACAGCCAATATATACAGTATGGAGAGTGGAGCTCTTCCGCAACAAAAGGTCATCAGTTAATAACAAAAAATCCATGCACTAGGTCTGCTTTTCTGCTGTTAAATATATTCTTTTTAATTCATAATGAAATAAAAACTGACGGGGGAACATGTTTTGTCATTTGTGTCATTTCATGTTAAAGACTCTATTTTCTTGGTATTTTTAAAAAAAATCCTTGTATTTGTTTTTCCTCCATTATAAATAATGTACTGCAGTTGCTGCGTAAACTAGAGGCACAGTGCTCGGTGGAAGAGAACAGGACCCAATAACTGCACTCCATCTTTCATAAATGGCCAGAGAAAGTAAATGAATGTGCTTTATCTACATAATGTTTGGTGAACATGCTCTTTATTGGTGCTTTGGAATTCTATATATGTCAGGGTTTTTGTCTGGGCCCAGATTTAATTCAGGAGTTAGCTTTGTGACCCAGAAATTTATGATGTACCTTATTTTAAGTACTATTTTTCTTTGTAGGTAGACATGTCACTGTAATAATGGGTATCATGAAGACCCACCGTCCAGACAACATGGAGAACTAAAGGTTAAAGGTGGGCGTGCACGGGCTGATAAAAGCAGTCTATCCAGATTGGCAGCTTTCTGACTGGTGTATCGGGCCCACCAACAGACCTGTCTAACCAATATTTACTTAAAAATTGCCCAGATATCTATTGGGCATGTTTGAAATTCCTGTTGGATGAGGAGCACATCAGCACACTGTGATTCTTGTCTGAGGGGTCTCCATGTGCCCCACTGTATGATCCAAAACAACCCATTTAATTTCCCAAAACGTATGCTTGTTCTGAAAGTTTCATTCTGACATTCAGGCGTGATAACTTTACTGACCTGCCCTAAGTCAGACTGTATGGACATGGATTTGCTGTGCTTCCTGATGCTGCTCACTGGGACGTGCACCAGATTTTTAATCATGGGTGTGGTGCAGAGGGGTGCGCAGTTGCACCCTGGGGAATGAATAAGTAACCATAGATGCTTGCTTTTGTTTCCTTTTATAAGAGATAGGCACTAAGGAACTGGTGAAGTGTTGGTAAACATCACATGGGTAACTACCAAGAAGTTGTTTATGGTGTTGAAATGGGCCAGTTAAAGCAAACATGGACGTTCTTGTGTTCCTCATTGGGAAATTTTCAGTTAACTCTATTTAAAATGATTTTTTGATATCTGCATCCCTTCTGCTCTCACAGACCTTCAGCAGACCATCTCCATGTTTGACTTTAGGCATGGGCTTACTTTTTTAGAAGGCTGAATATGTTTCCCTGTAAATGCAGAAATGTTGAGCTGAACCTAGTCGCCTGTAGGACACCTAGTCACAGAAGCAGTTTGCTTGTTCAGGTGTGGGTCTTCCTGGATCTTCTTGCCGTCCCTTTTCATCGAGTTGATGAAGGATGGTGTGAGTTCAAACTGTTGAGTCTAAAGGTCTTACAGTTGATTTTTTTTCACCATGATTCTTGCAATCCATCTCTGCGATCTTTGATATTTTTTTCCCTCTTGCGACCACTTCAGCGGTCATTGGTCATACTACCATGGGCCTCAGAAAATATATGGAATGCAGGAAGGGTCTGCCAAAAGTGTCCAGTTACTCAAGCACTTAGGGTAATGGCATACAAGTGAATTTCATTAGTGTGTTTGGGCGGCACCAAATAACACCCCATTAGCGTCTATGGAAGCGATCCTATTGGCATTTTGTGTTTCCAAGTGAGAATTGCCTGATAAACACTCTCTCTTCAAGCAATTGCCATAATAGTGGAATCTGATATGATGCTGCCAGGAAAGAATGCTATTTCACAGACAATGGCTCAGGATATTTGCAGTTAAAGGGCATACTGAATATGTTTATAATAGATTTTCAAACCCTTGTGCTTGAGATTCTATTAGTCAAACAGGACGGTAAACTGAAAGCCACACGAAGGAAGCAAGATAAAGATAAATGGAGATCACAATTAAAGAGCAACAGGTTCTGGAAGGACCCAGCTTCTATACTCGGCAAGGTATGCAGAAAAATCATCACAGCTGCCCTTGGTTAGCAGCATGCACATTAAACTGAGAAGGCCCATTAAACTCAACTGCCTATAATTAAAATCACCAGGTATTATGCTACGCTAATAAGGAAGATCTACTATGTGAAAGTTATAAGACCATTTGATTATCTGTCCATTAGAGATTTGTTTGTTGATTAAAATACAAACTATACAGGGTCCTGTAACAGGTGTATGTGTGTCTGTGTGTGTATATATATATATATATATATATATATATATATATATATATATATATATATATATATACATATATGTAGGGCACCATTGCTGTAATATTATATCCAATGATGTACCGACAATAGGTCATTGTGTGATGTTGCCTTTCTGCAGGGTTTTAATAGTCGTGTTTTTATAATTTTCCATTTTGTGCAGTACTGCAACTAAAGAAAAAAACACAAAAGGCTTATTCCTTGTCGCTAAACATAATAAGGCCCTATTGCCAAAATCACTCTCTTTCTTTAAAGGGGTTCTCCTTCAAGTAGCTTTTTTTAGTATTTTATATAATGTCCTATTCCTAGCAACTTTGCAATTGGTCTTCATTATTTCATTTATTTTTTTTATACGTTTTGAATTATTTGCTTTCCTACATCTTTCCAGCATTTTCATGGGGGGTCACTGACCCAGGTAGCTTAAAAAAAATTATTTGCTTTCCTACATCTTTCCAGCATTTTCATGGGGGGTCACTGACCCAGGTAGCTTAAAAAAAACTATTGTTCTGTGAGCTGACAATATTATTACTTTTTATTTGTTTGCTTTCGATGCAGACCCTCTGGTGTTCATATTCTTGTTGCTGGTTGCAAAGGTAAAAACCCTTTAAATCAGATAGCTGCTGACATTCCATACTGGAGAGCTGCTGAGCAAAAAGTTAATTAAAAAAAAAAACAAATTATAACATGAAAGCCAACCCCAAATTGTCTCAGAATAGTAATGTCATGCTAAAAGCAAATTTGAAGGTGAACAACCCCTTCAAATCTTGTAATAAAGTAAACACTTTTCCAATCATATTCTGCACTGTTCCCCTCTATAAAATCAAAACAGTCAATAAAAGTCATGCAAAATGTTGATCATCGCCATTTGTAAAATCTTGACCCACATACACACACACACAAGGCTTTGGTCGTAGGATTTGTTTCAACAGTCTGCAGAAATTCCAACTCCACATGGCTGTGCCAAAACCATAGTGTCTAGGATACTCTTTGCTCTGCTATACAGGGGATCCTCTAGTGTCAGCAGTGCTGCATAGCAATAAACGTGAACAAGGCATTTTCTTAAAGGATACATTTTGTGTAAAAAATAAGAATGTACCAGTGCATTAGACTCATTTAGATATAGAAGAATTGTGCTTGAGAAAGTAAAGTTTTACTGAATATTTCTGCAAAAACCCTATCAATCCTTCTCTTCCACTTCCTGCTCCCTGACTTCTCAGGCTTTGCAGGGCCGCCCGTGGCTCTCAGCTCGCTGCACTGTAGGAGAGGAACCAATCAGCAGCTAGCAGGACTTGATAGGGAATTGAAGCATGTCTTTGCTTGTCTGACTGCAAGACTGTGATTGGCTGTCCCCCTTCTACTGTGCTTCTGGCAGGCACGGTTAGGACACGCCCTCCCCCACATTTGAAACGGACAGGGACCAGTTAGCATCTATAGGGAGCTCCAATAAAGTTGCAGAGTATGTCACACACAGGCAGAGCAGGGCACACACAGGCAGAGCATGGCACACACAGGGAGCATATGGAAGGCAGAACAGAGCAGGAGACAGGGAAACCCACCAGGACCACTTTAAAATGTGCTACATACAGTGCTGGTGCCCCATTAGCATTTTGTATAAAGTGTGAACAGGTGAACAATTAGGGCAGTTTCACTCTGGGTCTCAGGTGTGAACAGTACAGGGTTCAGGGGTGGGAACAATTGAGGTGTCACAAGTGTGAACAATGCAGGGGGATCAAATGTGTGAACAATACAGGGGATTAGTCTGAATTTGAGGTTTAAACAATGCAGGGGCCAGTTAATCTCTGTAGTTATACAATTTAAAGTTTACACATGGTAAGCAGACACAGCAGGTAGGTGGGGACCACACAAAGGGGGGGGGCGCCAGTTGGACAGCCCTGCTGTATGACATTGTTCACTCAGGCCCTGTATCGACTGGAAAGAATAAATTAGCATGGTGATGTTGCTAAGGGCAGTTGCCAATAGCAACTACTCAGGTCTTTGCTTTTTTTTTTTTTTGTTACTTGTAATAGACTCCAAAATCTAATTTTCACATGGCCAAATCAGCATTTATGTTTGTAATTCGGCACTTTAATTAAACTGGTGTTTCAGCATTTTACAGAATGGCCAGGAAGGGATCCTCTGTGCTGTCCTGAACAGCGTGCATGCCTGTTAGAGTAAAGATCCGAATTTTAACTTCAAAGGTTGTTTTTAACTCTACCTCACATGCAGGCTGTCCAGGACTCCAAAGAACTTCAGAGTGAAAGTGGCAGAGATTGGGGTGCAGTGCTCAAGAGATAGTAGCCAGAGCCTTTTCTGCAAATAGGGGCACTGGTCTAAGACTAGGGCCAGAATTTGCTGTCTGGCTGCTCCCCTTCTTTTCTGGAAGCTTTTCCGATTTCAGCTTGGAATGCAAAATAATGCATTTTTGCTCAGAAATCCACGCGTCTGCCTGCACCGAAGTGGAGTGAAGTGCGTCTGGGTGCAGGCAGAGGAGGAGCAGTGGGGAGAGGATTCTCGGCCTATGTTTCTCAGCAGAGATCTGCAATCCTGTGGCCAAAGCCTAAGGTAAGTGATCATATTCATTAACACTTTTGCCGAGGAGGATCCAAATGTATCTATGTAACTATGTAGATAAAATGAAATTACCACTTCAAACACATGCTGTTACTGTACTTATTGTGAAGGCCATATAAGATGGAGTTGGGTGCAGATAATTTGCACAGTAACTCACCCTCTATATATGTTACTCCTCCCAAATGAGACTATTGCCCAGAATAAAGACAAACACAGCAGCTTGATGTTAAATTTGTGTAAGTCACAGTTTTATTTTTAATAATAATTATTCGATAAAGTGCACATCTTGATCCTGAGGAAGGCAAAAAATCCTCTGAGAAGTTTTGGTTCAGTCTGCTTCACTAGAGGGAAAAATTCCTTCCTGACCCTTTAACGGCGATCAGATTTGCTCCCAGGATCAATGCATCATATTCAATCAAGGGAAGCAGGGTAAGGGAAATATGGTAAGGTATGGTAATATGGCAGCATACACACGAGTGCCATTAAGCTACAAGGTGAATGCTGCATTCAGTTTCATTCCATTGGATCCCTGGCAGACAGATGGAATGAAAAGGAATGCATGGCCTTAAGTGTGGTCCTGTGTATAAAACCATATTTAAATGGAGGGGGTACTGCTGTTGGAATTGCGGTGTAGGGGGGACCACCGCTGTTGGAATTGTGCTGTAGGGGGGACCACCGCCTGTGGAATTGTGGTGTAAGGAGGGGGCACCGCTGGTGAATTTGCGGTGTAGGGGGTACACCGCTGGTGGAATTGCGGGGTAAGGAGTGGACACTGCTGGTGGAATTGTAGTGTAAGAAGGGGGCACCGCTGGTGGAATTGCGGTGTATTTGGCACCTCTGTTGGAATTGCGGTGTAGGGGGGAACACCTCTGGTGGAATTGCGGTGTAGGGAGGGCACCGCTATTGGAATTGAGGTGTAGGAAGGGGCACCGCTGGTGGAATTGCGGCTTAAGGGGGATACCACTGGTGGAATTGAGGTGTAAGGCAGGGCACCGCGGGTGGAATTGCAGTGTAAGGAGGGGGCACGCTGGTGGAATTGCAGTGTAAGGAGGGGGCACCGCTGGTGAAATTGCGGTGTAGGGGGGCACCGCTGGTGGAATTGCAGTGTAAGGAGGGGGCACCACTGGTGGAATTGCAGTGTAGGGGGGGGCACCGCTGTTGGAATTGCAGTGTAAGGGGTAACACTGCCGGTGGAATTGTGGTGTAAGGAGGGGCACCGCCGGTGGAATAGCGGTTTAAGGGGGGTACCACTGGTGGAATTGAGGTGTAAGGCAGGGCACCGCTGGTGGAATTGCGGTGTAAGGAGGGGGCACCGCTGGTGGAATTGCGGTGTAGGGAGGGCACCGCTGGTGGAATTGCGGTGTAAGGAGGGGGCACCGCTGGTGGAATTGCGGTGTAGGGGGAACACCGCTAGTGGAATTGCGGTGTAGGGGGGGAGCACTGGTGGAATGGAAGGGTAGGGGGCACCACTGGTGAAATTGTGGTGTAGGGGGGAACACCACCGGTGGAATTGCGGTGTAAGGAGGGGCACCGCTGGGGGAATTGCGGTTTTAGGGGGGAACACTGCCGGTGGAATTGCGGTGTAAGGAGGGGGCACCGCTGGTGGAATTGCGGTGTAGGGGGGGGCACCGCTGGTGAAATTGCGGTGTAGGGGGGAACACCGCTGGTGGAACTGCAGTGTAAGGAGGGGGCACCACTGGTGGAATTGCAGTGTAGGGGGGGCACTGCTGTTGGAATTGCGGTGTAGGGAGGAAGCACAGCTGGTGGAATTCTCGGTGTAGGGGGGGCACCGCTGGTAGAATTGCGGTGTAGTGGGGAACACCGCTGGTGGAATTGCGGTGTAGGGGGGCACCACTGTTGATATTGCGGTGTAGGGGGGAACACCGCTGTTGGAATTGTGGTGTAAGGGAGGGGCCCCGTCGGTGGAATTGCGATTTAAGGGATATACCACTGGTGGAATTGAGGTGTAAGGCAGGGCACCGCTGGTGGAATTGCAGTGTAAGGAGGGGGCACCACTGGTGGAATTGCGGTGTGGGGGGAGCACTGGTGGAATGGAAGGGTAGGGGGCACCACTGGTGAAATTGCGGTGTAGGGGGGAACCCCACCGATGGAATTGCGGTGTAAGGAGGGGGCACCACTGGTGGAATTGCGGTTTAGGGGGGAACACCGCCGGTGGAATTGCGGTGTAAGGAGGAGCACCGCTGATGGAATTGCGGTGTAGGGGGGCACCGCTGGTGAAATTGCGGTGTAGGGGGGAACACCGCTGGTGGAACTGCGGTGTAATGAGGGGGCACCACTGGTGGAATTGCAGGGCACCGCTGGTGGAATTGCAGTGTAAGGAGGGGGCACCACTGGTGGAACACCGCTGGTGAATTTGCGGTATAAGTAGTGGGCACCGCTGGTGAAATTGCGGTGTAGGGGGCATCGATGTTAGAATTGCGATGTAGGGAGGGGCACCGCCGGTGGAATTGCAGTTTAAGGGGGATACCACTGGTGGAATTGAGGTGTAAGGCAGGGCACCGCTGGTGGAATTGCAGTGTAAGGAGGGGGCACCACTGGTGGAATTGCGGTGTTGGGGGGAGCACTGGTGGAATGGAAGGGTAGGGGGGCACCACTGGTGAAATTGCGGTGTAGGGGGGAACAGCACCGGTGGAATTACGGTGTAAGGAGGGGGCACCGCTGGTGGAATTGCGGTTTAGGGGGGAACACCACCGGTGGAATTGCGGTGTAAGGAGGGGCACTGCTGATGGAATTGCGGTGTAGGGGGGCACCGCTGGTGAAATTGCGGTGTAGGGGGGAACACCACTGGTGGAACTGCGGTGTAAGGAGGGGGCACCACTGGTGGAATTGCAGGGCACCGCTGGTGGAATTGCAGTGTAAGGAGGGGGCACCACTGGTGGAACACCGCTGGTGAAATTGCGGTATAAGTAGTGGGCACCGCTGGTGAAATTGCGGTGTAGGGGGGGCATCGATGTTAGAATTGCGATGTAGGGAGGGGCACCGCCGGTGGAATTGCGGTTTAAGGGGGATACCACTGGTGGAATTGAGGTGTAAGGCAGGGCACAGCTGGTGGAATTGCAGTGTAAGGAGGGGGCACCGCTGGTGGAATTGCGGTGTAAGGAGGGGGCACCGCTGGTGGAATTGCGGTGTAGGGGGGGAACCGCTGGTGGAATTGCGGTGTAGGGGAGAACACCGCTGGTGGAATTACGGTGTAAGGAGGGGGCACCACTGGTGAAATTGTGGTGTAGGGGGGGGGACACCACCAGTGGAATTGCGGTGTAAGGAGGGGCACCTGGGGTGGAATTGCGGTTTAGGGGGAACACCGCCGGTGGAATTGCGATGTAAGGAGGGGGCACCACTGGTGGAATTGCTGCGTAGGGGGGGGCACCCTTGGTGGAATTCCGGTGTAGGGGGGTACCGCTGGTGAAATTGCGGTGTAGGGGGAAACACCGCTGGTGGAATTGCGGTTTGGGGGGGGGAACACCGCCGGTAGAATTGCGATGTAAGGAGGGTACACCGCTGGTGGAATTGCTGTGTAGGGGGGGCACCGCTGGTGGAATTGCAGTGTAGGGGGCACTGCTGGGGGAATTGCGGTGTAGGGGGGCACTGCTGGTGAAATTGCGGTGTAGGGGGGAACACCACTGGTAGAATTGCGGTGTAAGGAGGGGCACCGCCACTGGAATTGCGGTTTAATGGGGATACCAGTGGTGGAATTGAGGTGTAAGGCAGGGCACCGCTGGTGGAATTGCAGTGTAAGGAGGGGGCACCACTGGTGGAATTGCAGTGTAGGGGGGGCACCGCTGGTGGAATTGCGGTGTAGGGGGGAACACCGCTGGTGGAATTGCAGTGTAAGGAGGGGGCACCACTGGTGGAATTGCGGTTTAGGGGGGCACAGCTGGTGGAATTGCAGGGTAGGGGGGGCACCGCTGGTGAAATTGCAGTGTAGGGGGGAACACAGCCGATAGTATTGCGGTGTAAGGAGGGGGTGTCACTGGTGGAATTGTGGTGTAAGGTAGGGCACTGCTGGTGGAATTGCAGTGTAAGGAGGGGGCACTGCCAGTAGAATTGCGGTGTTAGGAAGTGACACTGCTGGTGGAATTGCAGTGTAAGGAAGGGGGTACCACTGGTGGAACTGCTGTGTAAGGAAGGGGCACCACTGGGGGATTTGCAGTGTAAGGTGGCCATCACTGGTGGCATTGCTGTGGATGGGTGAAGAGGCATCTGCTTGTGCTGCTGGTGATATATGCTGCTTGATGGTTCCAAGGGACATCTGCAAAAAAAAACAAAAGAACATTAATTTGAAACCACATGTTTTTACCTTTAGAAAGTGATGTCCCTGTAGAATCCCTATAACACATTGGGGCATTTTAATCACAAATCTGATGGTTGAGCAAAACAACCAGGGATATAGTGGATAGTCCCTATTTTATATATCCATAAATGGCAGTGTCTGCTCTTAATCCTTATATACTGTGATTAAGAATAGTACCAATGTACACTATACATATATATGATTTAATAAAAGGGCTTGTTCACTTTTACATAAACTCTTAGTACTCTTTGAGTATTGTGTTTACTTTTATTGGGGCCACATTGTACTCACTGATACAGAAGAGAGCTGACACTTCCAACATTGACAGGCTCAATGAAAATAATGAATTTATCTTTATTAAAGTTTGCATGTCCATAAAAAGACACATGGTACTCAGCTGGCAGTGCCCACCACCCAAGCAAGCATTCATAACTGAACCAACCAACTGCCATTTTCAACATGGGTAGCAATACAACATGTCAATCTGTCCATGAGGGTAAAAGCAAATTAATATTTCTGAATTAGGAATCATGAATTGGGAACACAAGGGGCTGTTTTTAAAAAAAAAAAAAAAAAAAAAGATGTGGGTCACAGTGGCACATGGGCTGGTTTAGGGCCAGTGTATCATGGGAGAATTAATATCCCATCAGGGGGATGTATACCGTCTGTTGTTAGAAATGTTTCTTATTTTGCCCATGTTTCATTGGGGAGTGAGCATAGTATACTAATGTGATTTCTGCCCCTTACATTCATTTGTAACCCACGCTGAGTGCACAGAGGAATCTGCAAGCAATCAAGGCATTAGGGTCTATGCAGTTGAACTTTAAGCTACAAGCAACTTCCAAATGTAACAGCAATAGCAAAAAGCGCTGCATAGAATACATCTCTGCATGAAATTACTTTGAGAAATGCATTTGTGTGTGTATATCTATCTATCTGCAAACTTATTAGTTACCTAAAGCCCCTTTGCAAGCACAGGCAACGGACTTTTGCAGTGGCAGTTGGAGCTCTCTTCAGCCATGTTGAGTCAGGCAGAGAGCATAACAGCTTGGCTTGTTTGCTACCTATGAACAGGCGATCATACAAAATATAGGGAATATGTGAGAGAGGAGAATGAGAGTAATGTTGAGATTCCCATTTGGGCACCCCACCCCGCACAGAAACCTACCAAGATCCATGTGCAGAAAACTGCACCCCCACTCATGCTCTGCCAATACATTGTAGGGGGCACACAAACTCTCACTAGTGTGGCTATACAGGAAGCAGACCCGGTGGTTCAGGCCCTCATTCCCAAACCAAGCTAATATGAGCCCCCATACAACTTAAGCCCAATATGAATAACACATCTCCTCCTAGCTATATTAACAATCTTTTATCCAGTCTTACCTTGGCTGAGCCTTAAATCTTCTCTTCCTGAGACCAATGATGGGGTCACATGTATGTAGGGATTTGATTTCCTAGATCTCACATCGCCAAAAGCTAAGAAATCACCAAAGCAAAATGCTCCTTCTTCTCTGACTGGAAAGCCAAAATTGAAAAAAAAAAACTGACATCTCTGGCCCTAAGGTTAACTTGGTTAATGACATCACAGGAGGACTCCATGGTTACAGTCCTGCTGTGCAGCCAATCAGAAGGCACCTAATTAGCATATCAGTGACCAGTATATGTCAGCACTGCCATGTGAGTTTTATTCAGCAGCCCAAAACATATAATACTATATATGCTATGTGAGGACTGGGGGATGCAATAGCAAAATACTAAGGGTTTGGATTTTGTTAGAAATACAGGTCAAAGGCTAGAAATGCTGCACCTCATGTGTCTCCTGTACCATCCCAAAGCCACCATAGCCCTTTAGCAATGAAGATTTGTGCCTCTAAATATGCCCCCAGTAGTCAAAGTGCAAATTCCATATAACACCCTGCACTGTGATTGCTTCAAGTCTCTGAGATTTAGAGTGCAGAGACCTACATTCCTCTTATGAATACAGTGCTGTCTTTATTTATGTTGTATTCATGAGGGGCAGAAGTCATGCAGGAATCATAATGGACGCTGCTTTCCACAGCAATTACTTTTGCAAAGACCTTTAAAACCAATGAACATTTAAATACATTTATATTGACAACATTTCTTCTTTTATTTGTTATTAGCAAATCTCAACATGGCGTCGTTAGAATGACAGCACAAAGTGGTCTTTACAGTACTTTTTATGCACAGCTCCATGTAGCATAGAGACTGAGGGACAGATGGATACATAGACATAGTTGTGCTGATGCAAGAGCAATATACAGTGTGGCCCTCTCCAATGTCTACTATTACTGCCATCTTGTGTCTGTCAGTGAATATAACACAAGTTTTTTAAAAACTACATTTCTTCCCATTATAATGCCTAATATATAGTGTACTATATGGGACTGCAAAAAATATTCACCATGGCCAGGAAATTCAAAATTGCACCCCAAATTCACCCTTCTGTTACTAGAATATTTATTAGCATGTTTCTTAGTATTTTTAGCTGCAAAACATCTCATTATTACTAGAGACTGCATTAGATTATATATCTAATGTTACATTTAGCCACAAGAATATCTTTATGGCCCCGCCACATGAACATATTATAATATAGCTAAAGTCATTAGCGCTTCTCAGAGCAATGTGTCTTCTTATCCCTTTTAGAGAATAAATACTATAGGAAGTCAGTGACACCCAGGTGGTCTCAGGTGGCAGCAGCCCCAGGATCGCCCCTGACAGTAGGTGTTAATCCAGAGGTCAGGCACAGTAATGTAGTGCAAGGCAGCAGCATTCATACCTGCTGGGGCTCCTGAGCAGCATCCAGTGGTGCCCAACATAGGGGCAAGGGAGGGCACTCTATGTCTAAGTCCCGTTAAAACTGAACACTGATTGGGTAGGCTGGAGGGACCCAGCAGTATAGCTAATCACAGTGCACCTGTACACGATTGGATATACTTGAAGGATTCACTCTGCATCCTAGCCAATCCCTGTGCAGCTGTACCGGGACTTAGACAAAGGGGAAGATGAGCAGTTTGTGCAGGCAGCAGCAGGCTTGGAATAAGGTTATAGCACTAAAGTTTATTGTCAGTAAATATATAATATGCGGTTTTTAAACCGGAAATTCGGCTGCGCTATTGCGAGAGAGCGCAATTGCGCTCTCCGCAATGGTGTTCCTGCCTCCCCTCCCGACAGGTAAGTCGGTGCGGGGGGCGGCTCCTTCCCCATAAATGGCGCTGCACATGTCGGTACCTGCACACCACTAATACACAGAGCTGGCCCTATTACCACATCAAGACAATTTACATGATATCGGCACTGAAGCTCTATTCTGGGGTATTATGTATCTTATTGGCACTGCACTGTATGTACTTGCATGAAGTGCTATTTGACTATGAAACAAGTAACTGACTTTATAGCTGTAATTAACCTTCCCAAACCAAAACCCTCTGCCTGTGCCTGCACCACTACTGGAGCTCCCAGCACCACTAGTGTGTAAAGCAGGGTCCAAACCTTTTGCAATGAGGGCCAGATTTGGTGAGGTGAAAATGTATGGGGGCAGACCATTTAGCCTGACATCCATTCCAAGGTAGCTAGCTTGTGATCAGGATCATTCACTCCTGGAGATGGATGCATACACAGTGTTTAGGAAGTGGAGTCTGTTTGGACTGATTCTCTGTGCCTCATTTTAACATGGAATCGCGTAGCTGTAGCGGTAATATTTGGGCACATGATTAGTGTGCCGGTCTCGCCAGGGGCGCTCTGCCAATGAGGCGAGTTGAGTAACTGAACATGGTAATTAGGGGGTGTGGCCACAAAAATGGGCTTCTTTTTGTTTCCAAAATGTTGGGAGGTATGGGGCACTGTGTCAGCTTGGGTAAATATACACAGAATAGGTTTCAGCACAAATGCATGTTTTCAATCCAAAATCTGCTGTGTGTTTGTACCCAGGCCAACACTGTGCCTGTCAATGAAGAGGCAAAAGTGAGTGGGTTCCAGCAGATCAGTTTCTCACTAGTCTGAGACTGTTTGTGCAAGTGTGTGAGTTAATGCAAGTAAGAAAAACTATGGTTACTGACCATTGCATCTGATGCACTGATTCACCTGCTAATATGTTTGTGCCCAAGGCATGATTTGCTTGTAAAGTGGATAAAGATGGTCACATTGGCTCACAGTTATGACTCTTATATTATTTCCTGCACCATTCCTTTTCACCATCAGGCTATTTAAAATTTTAGCTGACCAATAGTTTTCTCTTTCAAGTGTATTAACAATTCCATTTCTAGATTTGTGTCTTTGCAATGAAAATATTTGTAGATATTTTGCTTGTGATGCTTTAATCTACTTGCCCCACCCTGAAAAATGTTCTGTGGACGCCCATGCCAGAGGCTCAGGTGCAACTTGTTGATCACAAACCCCTTGGATGTTGCTCCCAGTGGCCTCAAAGAAGGTGCTTGTTTTTGAATTCCTGGCTTGCAGGCAAATTTTAGTTGCATAAAAACCAGGTGTACTGCCAAACAGCCTCCTGTAGCTTCTAGTCCACATAGGGCAGGCCCGGACTGACAATCTGACCGTTCGGCAGATGCTTGAGGGGAAACTTTAGAATTGTGTTTATGTGGGCCGCTCCTGATCCTAAGAAACTCATGCCACTGGGGGCCCCAACTCTTCCTCCAACACTTTGCTCGAAATAGTTCCCCCCCTCTTTAATTTTACCACATGGAGCAGTCCATGCTCATATATATTTGACTGCGCTGCACACACGTGCAGGATTTGACACGTGATGACACAATGCATAGCCTGGAGACAGAGGAGGGACAGAGGCAATAAAAAAGGAGGAGGGGTATGTCTGTATGTTAGGCAGGATTTAAAAGCTCATATAAAGGAGGAGGTTATGTTAGAAAATGAGGGGGCAGAAGTCATATGGGTGGAGTTCTTCACCAATTGTAAAGAATACAGAAAATTAATTGTAGGCGTATGCTATAGACCCCCTAATGTAATTGAGGAGGAAGAGACAAAGCTCCTAATGCAAATAGAAAAGGCTGCTAGTTTAGGTAAAGTAATGATAATGGGGGATTTTAATTACCCAGATATTGACTGGAGCAACGGTACTGCTAGATCAGTTAATGGGAACAAGTTTATAAACTTATTGCACGACAGTTTTTTAGCACAGGTTGTTGAGGAGCCTACCAGAAAAAATGCTATTCTTGATTTCGTGATCTCAAATGACCCAGAACTTATAGCAAATGTGCAAGTCATTGAACCCCTGGGTAATAGTGACCATAATGTTATATCATTTAATGTCTGGTGCAAAAAACAAAAATATACTGGGGCAACAAAAACCACGAATTTTGCAAAATCTAATTTTAGTGCCTTGAGGGCTGCCCTACAGAGCATTGATTGGGGCATTAGGTTTTCAGCTAAAAACACAGAACAGAAATGGTTGTCCTTTAAAATGATATTAAATCATTACTGTTCTCAATTTATTCCCTTAAGGACTAAACGTAGAAGCTCTAAGAATCATCCTGTGTGGCTTAATACAGAAGTAAAGAAGTTAATGGGAAAGAAGAGAAAGGCATTTAAAAACTACAAATCTGTAGGGACAGAAGCTGCATTTAATGAATATAAACACTGTAATAAATGTTGTAAATCAGCAATCCGGAAGGCTAAGAAAATAAATGAAGAGTTAATTGCGGTGGAGGTGAAAACTAACCCTAAAAAGTTTTTTAAATATATTAATAGTAAAAAGATGCAGGTTGAGAGTGTTGCTCCATTAAATAATGTTACCAGTATGGTTGTAACAGATACAGATAAGGCAAATGTGTTAAATCAGTTCTTTTCTTCAGTGTATACAATAGAGGAGTCTGGGTTCACAGGCTCACAGGCTCACTTAATAACTGCACGAATGGTTCAGCTCAATCTAGTCTGTGGCTGACTCAGGATATGATTCAAAAAGCTTTAATACAAATTAATGTAAACAAGGCTCCAGGGCCTGATGGCATGCACCCCCGGGTTCTAAGAGAGCTTAGTTCAGTTTTAGACCAGCCCTTATTTCTGATTTTCTCAGATTCACTGTCATCTGGTATGGTGCCTATGGATTGGAGAAAAGCTGATGTTATTCCAATATTTAAAAAGGGATTACGATCTCAGCCTGGCAATTATAGGCCAGTAAGCTTGACATCTGTGGTGGGCAAATTATTTGAAGGCTTGTTAAGGGATCACATTCAAAATTTTGTCCTAATGAATGGCATTATGAGCAACAATCAGCATGGCTTTATGAAGGATAGGTCATGTCAGACGAATTTGATTGCATTTTATGATGTGGTAAGTAAGATTCTGGATAGTGGGGGAGCAGTAGATGTGATCTATTTGGATTTTGCCAAAGCGTTTGATACTGTGCCCCACAAAAGACTGCTTTCTAAACTAAGGTCTGTTGGGCTTAATGAAGGCGTTTGCACGTGGATAGGAAACTGGCTACAGGATCGGGTACAGAGGGTGGTTGTTAATGAGACATTCTCTACTTGGAGTAAGGTTCTTAGTGGGGTCCCCCAGGGCTCAGTATTGGGTCCACTTTTATTTAACTTGTTCATTAATGACTTAGGGGAGGGTGTTGTAAGTAATGTATCAGTGTTTGCAGATGACACAAAATTATCCAGCCCGATTAATTCCATCCAGGATGTGGCATCCTTGCAACATGATCTTGACAAACTGGCAATCTGGGCAGCTAAGTGGCAAATGAGATTCAATGTTGATAAATGTAAAGTCATGCACCTGGGATGTAAAAATATCCAAGCCACTTATACCCTTAATGGGACTGCACTAGGCAAATCCATTATGGAAAAGGACCTTGGAGTCCTTGTAGATGATAAACTTGGCTGTAGCAAGCAATGCCAGTCAGCAGCATCAAGGGCAAATAAGGTCTTGAGCTGTATTAAAAGGGGCATAGAGTCAAGGGAGGAGGGGGTCATTCTTCCACTGTATAGAGCACTGGTAAGGCCCCATCTAGAATATGCCGTACAGTTGTGGTCTCCATCACTCAAACAGGACATTATTGTATTAGAGAGGGTACAGAGAAGGGCAACTAAGCTGGTAAAAGGTATTGAAAATCTTAGCTATGAGGAAAGACTGGCCAAATTGGAGATGTTCACGCTGGAGAAGAGGCGCTTAAGGGGTGATATGATGACTATGTATAAATATATAAGGGGATCATATAATAATCTCTCTAATGCTTTATTTACCAGTAGGTCCTTCCAGCTGACACGAGGTCACCCATTCCGATTAGAAGAAAAGAGGTTCCGCCTAAATATTCGGAAGGGGTTTTTTACAGTGAGAGCTGTGAAGATGTGGAATTCTCTCCCTGAATCAGTTGTACAGGCTGATACATTAGATAGCTTTAAGAAGGGGTTGGATGGCTTTTTAGCAAGTAAGGGAATACAGGGTTATGGGAAATAGCTCATAGTCCAAGTTGATCCAGGGACTAGTCCGATTGCCATTTTGGAGTCAGGAAGGAATTTTTCCCCCTCTAAGGCAAATTGGAGAGGCTTCAGATGGGTTTTTGCCTTCCTCTGGATCAACTGGCAGATAGGTAGTTAATAATAAAAAAAAAAAAAAAAAAAAAAAAAAAGGTTGAACTCGATGGACATGTGTCTTTTTTCAACCTTACTTACTATGTTACTATGTTACTATGTATGAGATGCGTGACCAGTACCAGCCGCCCCGCAAGACGTCACTCATTCAGAAAGGACCAGTCAAAGAAAGTGCACCACACCTCCAGGCACCAAATTATTGTGCAATAATTAGTCACAGTTTTTATTTTATTACATTTTTTTTTTTATGCCTTATGTTTTTATCTTGGGTAATTGTTGGCTTGCCTTATATTGTTCATATTCCAGAGTCTTATTCAAATCAGTGCCTGGTTGCTAGGGTAATGTGGACCCTAGCAACCAGATTGCTGAAACTGCAAACTGGAGAGCTGCTAAATAACAAGACCATCGTCTGTTTACATGTGGGCTGCTTTGATTTTTTTGCCCAGGCTGCCTTTTACTCCCAGTCTGGCCCTGACATAGGGGCTACCAAATAGCCAATCACGTCACCTCCAGGGACCTTTTTCATACTTGTGTTGCTCCACCATCACATTTTATATTTGAATGTGGGTCACAGGTAAAGAAAACTTTGGGGTCCCCCCCCCGAATTCAAACCCATGGGATATATTTAGCATGAATTATGTGATGGGGAATTATGTATTTGCTGTTTAAAGGCATACTTCAATACCCTCCTCCACTTTTAATTCTACAATGGCTTGTGGGGGCTGCTGGGAGTTGATGGGGCCACAAGTTCGAGATTAATAAATTGAATATAAAAGTCTCTCCCATTCTATTTGTAAGCCCCTGGTATAATAAAGGAACATAGTTATTTGGGAAATGCGCTGTTTGCGTGAAATGTTTTATGATGCTACATTGGTTCAGTTATAACATTTGATACAGTCTAACAGTATGGCAGCTTCCACCTATATGAACGGAAATCTGCAGAAAAGTAATGTAATGGGATATAAATGAGCTGGGGAGAGTGCAGAGACTTGCAACTAGACTAGTTAGAGGGATGGAAGATTTAAATTTTGAGGTTAGACTGTCAAGGTTGGGGTTGTTTTCTCTGGAAAAAAAGGCACTTCCGAGGGGACAGGATTACACTTTACAAGTATATTAGAGGACATTATAGACAAATAGCAGGGGACCTTTTTACCCATAAAGTGGATCACTGCACCAGAGACCACCCCTTCAGACTAAAAGAAATTAACTTTAATTTGAGGTCACGTAGGTGGTTCTTCACATTGAGGACAGTGAGGTTGTGGAATGCACTGCCGGGTGATGTTGTGATTCTGTTATTGCTTTTAAGAATGGCTTGGATGACATTTTGGACAGAAATAATATCAAAGGCTATTGAGATACTAAATTCTATAGTTAGTATAGATATGTGTATATATAATTTATGTGAGGGTATGGAGGGCTGTGTGTATGGATGCTGGGTTTCATTTGAAGAGGTTGAACTTGATGGACTTTGTCTTTTTTCAACCCAACTTAAAGTGGACCTGTCACCCAGACACAAAAATCTGCATAATAAAAGTCCTTTTCAAATTAAACATCAAATCCAATTTCTATTTTTTATTAACGCATTCATAGCTGTTGTAAGCTCATTTAAACATCTCAGCTGTCAATCAAATATTGTCTGCCCCTCCTCTATGCACTGGGCATAGAGGCAGGGCAGAGAAATACTTTCACTTTCCATTCAGCACTTCCTAGATGTCACTGCTCTCCCCACATTCCGCAAGTTCTCTTCACCATTCAACTGTGTAGCCAGTGCATGGGGATGGACATCAGGTCCCCCATTCTGGTGCACAAACAAGATTCTGAGATGATGCAAAGCTTGTCTTAATAACGGCGTCCACAAAATGGCTCCTGCCTGCTTGCTATAATTATGAAATCCCAGACTGAAGGAAGCAAGATTCAAATAATGTATATGGTGTAATTAAAGTTAATTTTGCTTGATAAGATAGGATTTTGAATAATATTTTTGGGTGACGGGTCCCCTTTAACTATGTAACTATGGGTTTATAAAATCTATACCCCCTTACTGTACTTCGAAGCAATGTGGCAGCTCCCACTTCGCTGTAGTTCTCTAACTATATTAAATATAAACATGTAGCTGTCTATAGTCTTAGTGGGGATAACAGTCTCTCTGGCAAGGGATTGTAGCTGTGGAACAGCATGTATAGTAGGGATTGATGGTGCCTATAGTAGCAGTGGGATAAAAGTCTCTGGGAAGTGAGTGTGGCTGTGGGATAGCAGGTATAGTAGGGAGGGATGGTGCCTATAGTAGCAGTGGGATAATAGTCTCTGGGAAGGGTAAATGAGTAGTTTATACATTCCAAACTGTTGCTTTTAAGATGTTCAGTTTAAAAATTTGGTTTCCTCAATGTATTATAGAATACATGTTTTGTGAAATCAGGAGTATGCTGTATGTCTGACCTTATATTTTAATTTAATTAGGTATGTAGCGTTTTGTAATCCACATAGTCATGGTTATTTATTCCAGCTGAATGTCCGTGTTTTTCATTAAAACCATTTTTAATGCTTTTAATGAAAAACATTTACCCATCAAATAATTTGCAATGATTGCTTGAATAGTGTTGAAAATGTTCTTTTCTATTCATTCTTTAATAAAGTATAGCCATGTTTTTCCAAGTTTGGCTTCCTATGTAGCATAAAACAGGCATGATCAGTATTCCTTAACAACCTAATCACTAATTATTGCTTTAAAAACCTGCAGCCCAGGGTTATTAGTAAGTGTAAAGGAATGCTGTCATAATATGCAATTATATTTGCATTCATGTTTAATGCTGCATACATAATCAAATAGGGATGTGGCATTTCTGTTACTCAAGTGATACATTTTTTCACAAAAAGAACTTATTTGAATTGTACTTTTTTGACAAGTTCTTTGGACCTGGATTTTCTGCTTGCATGTATTCTCTAAATTTTTTTCTCCTGTAGTTCAGCTTCGCTTAATGCTGGTGGTCTTCAGTGTCTGGCTTTGTCTGGCGTCTCCGGGGGACACAGGAGACCAGTGGGGTTAAGCTCCATCCTCCTGGAGGCAGGACACTTGATTGAATAATAAAAAGGGGGCATGCCTGGATGTTCTGGCTTCACCCCTAGTACTTCCCTCTTCAACTCAGTTTTTCAAGTGTCCTGTCCACAGGAGGTTGGACCTTAGGTCTCTAGGAGACCCATCTAAAGGAATTCATCCTTCTCGCACCTCTATCTCTCCAGATATATCTGATCCCTCAGGTTCCGAGGGGGAGGTGTTCTCTTCTTCAGCTCATTCGGATGATGACAATGCAGAAGAGGACATTGCCGGGGAAAAAGATACCTCTACCGATGTTAGTTCTAAAAGATCACTGACAATCTTACCCTTCAAAGGTCTTCGCTTATTTGGGGACGAATTGGAGAAGATTATCTCTCAAGCGACTGGGGGTAAGAGCACCTTCCTGCCTCAGTCCAAGTCACGTTCCACCTCAGCCCCAAGAAGGGGACGGTTTTATCGTGGGCAAATCAACAGATCGACAAAAACATCTTATACTCCATTCAAGTCTTCCTTCCGCTCCAAGCAGTCAGACAAACCTCGATCAGGAGACCCAACAAGCCCCAGGGCAAGGTCACCCATGGCAAGCCTTCATCAGCATGATGGGGCACCCCCTCCGGTGTCGCAAAAGCACATAGGGGGACAGCTTATTCAGTTCCGGGAGGCGTGACTACGTCACTCTTCAGATGCCTGGGTGGAAGAGATAATCACAGAAGGCAACCATCTGGACTTCACCTCTTCTTCCCACAGGAGATTCTTTATGTCAAAAGTCCCGTCCAATCGCAACAGGACGCAAGCCTTCAGGGAATGTGTCAGATCCCTTTGGGACCCAGAAGTAATACAACCAGTCCCTGCGCAAGAGAGATTTTATGGCTACTACTCCAATCTCCTCATAGTTCCAAAGAAAGACCACATGTTCAGACCAGTCCTGGACCTCAATAACTAAACCGCTTCATCAGGTCAGTACGATTCAAGATGGAAACCTTGCGCTCAGTGATCAGGGGCATGGAACCAGGACAACTATTGATGTCCTTGGACATCGAGGATGCTCCATGTCGCTGAGTATCAGTTTGAAAGTGGTTGGGCAGCATGCTGCCCCCCAACATTCTGCCATCCGAGGTCTGGGCCTTTGTTGCCTTTCCACAAATCCGTCCCTGAGCAAAGTGCCAAACCACTGGTATAACTACTTTTGTTTCCCTGCAACTCCCCCCCCCAATGCAGTGAAGTAAAATAGGGAACGAAGGATGCCTTCCAGGCAGCTCTATCTACCAGGCAGATAACAAACTAGCCACACCCTCCTCCTAGGCTAAACACACCTCCCCCAGCTCATTGGTCAGTACACTCTTGCATTGCTTTCAATGAAGTTGCCAGATATGGAGTGTGTAATGTCATCTGATCCTACCTTTGATGATGTTCTGTGTGATGTCTCTGCTGCTACTTATTTGCAGTGGTGGCTAGAGTTTATGTGGCATACCCCATGGCCAAGGCACACGACCCCAGGGTCTGCTGTATGGTATTTACACCCTTGTGCCTAACACCACTGGCGTAACTACTGGGGGTACCCAGTGTGCACCCAGGCTCACTGGAACTGCAATAAGCATATCACAGGTGGCAGGGAGGGAGCATATTTCAGCGGCATGTGCAGTGGCCACAAGTTGGAAGAGTAGGGGGACCCAGGTGCACATCCGGCCTAACACTGCCACTTCCTTCCATTCACTTTAATGGGAAACACAGGACAGATGTGCAACTAGGGTTACCATCTGGCCGGTAAAAATGATGGTTGATCCTAATGTTATTAATAGGGAAAAAAGATAAATAAATAGGAAGGCCGATATTTTTTTCCAGAAAAGGTGGCAACCCTATGTGCAACTTATGCTTTTATGCTTTCTTGTTTATATAACATTGACAGTGTACAAGGGGCCACACAAATGCCACCTTCCTACTTTTTCAATTGTTTGTGCAAGGAGAGGAATTAATCAGAACAAGCCGGATGCGAAGATGAGCTGCAGCTCTTTCTCACTTCTCATCTGTCTATGCCAACATAGTGCTCAGGCAGAGGAAATGTTCTAACTTGTATGATTTCTGAACTAAACAATATTCGCAGTACATAGTTTTGATTGGTGGACCACCTAAGATGTACAAATAATAATATGAAAATTAATTCCATTGCTTTGTTATACCCATTTACAGGGCGACATACATCACGGGGGTAGGGCTATGACATGGCGATCAGCGATTGACTGATCGCCATTTTAATCAAGGGGGGTCCTGCCAGATTTTCATTATTTAGAAAACTGTCTTGACCCGGGCAGCCCTTCTGAAAACCAGTCTGTCAAAACGGGACGGGTGGCAACCCTAATTGTGATGTAAGAAATTAGCACTTCATACCAATGACCATTTCATAAACTGGAACATTTTGGCCAACAGCTAAAAAGAAAACGTATTTAATAGTAGTGTCTCATATAGACTTTATATATATATATATATATATATATATATATATATATATATATATATATATATATATATATATATATATATATAATGTGTATGATAATGTAGGGAGGTAGTGCAGAATCCTTGCATTGGCAGAGAGAACCATGCAGTGGTGAGACATTGGCTCACTGCTGTTGGGCCCAGAGAGCTGGAAGACCCCACCAAAAGCTGTCAGTTGGATCAGGCTGGCAGGGAAAGCAGATACTGTGCCCTGGAGAGAGAGAGAATGTGAGAGGACTCTGGACTGGAGGAACCAGCACTTGCAGGGATTCCTGTCTGAGTATCCAAAGGGGCAGGACTTGCACTGCGTGTACATAAGTGCTTGACTCGCCTCTTGCAAAGTATCCAATGAGCCTGGGAAGTGAGTATTGCCATCATTTCTATTAAAGGAGCCTTGAAGATTTAAGAGACTGTGTTTCTTGGGACTGAGGAAAGAACTTAACTTCTTTAGTTAGAGAGACAGTTTTTGCTGGCCTTAGTTAGTTAGTGAGACCCCATTGACACTTGCCAGGAGTGTTGTATGTATTAGTTTCCCTTTTACTCACATTTACTTTTAGAAAATAAGTTATTTTTTTACCAAATACTGTGTGTGAATCATTACTGTTTCCTAGCGAGGCCACCCGTAGGTGCATTCCCGGATCCCACTTGGTGGAGGCACTGTGCTAGTAAGTACCAGGTGCCAAGTATCTCCCAATACTACTGCGGAGTGGCTCAGGTTGGTCCCATGGCATCAGGTGAGCACCACTGTGTAAAACTAACAGAAGTGACACTCCATACTCGCTACTTGCCCTTACAGACTGTAAATAATATAAGCCTTGGCACGAGCATTACAATGAATGGGGAAATCACTCTCTATTTCACTTCTCAGTCTCTGTACTCCCTCTTCTCCAAATTCTCTCTCAGTATAGTCCCTGCTGATGAAGTGACCTTGATTCTATCTCATTTACATGGAGCATATTTCATCCTGTGGAAATATTTCGTTTCGGGACCTTTCCATCATTAACTGAATTTACAGCAATTTCCTCATGTGTTTTCTCTAAGGGATTCTGCTTTGAGATGCACATTAAATCTCCATTAATACCTCATTATCCCACTGATACGATTACCGAATAACGAGGCAGAAATTCTAATTGTCCCTGGTTCTTATTGTACAGTTCATATACCTGGCAACGCAGCAGCAAATGGGAAAAAAAAAATAAGTAACTGTCAACTGTGTCTGACACAATCAAGTTATATTTCTGCTGAAGCAGAAGCCCGTGGTTTATTAAGCCCTAATAAGGAATTTGCCATTTAAAACTATCATGGGATACTTTGGCGTCTTTGAGAATCTTGAAAAGGTGAAATCATCACAATTGTGTGTGTTAAGGGTTGACATTAATTTGAATTGTTTGATATTTTAACAATGCATGGGTAGGGAATCAAAATTTGAAATTCTGAAGGTATGGTCAGGGGTATAGGTTAGTAAGACAAAAAAGCAAAAGGCGGAGAGAAGCAAGAATGATTGTGGTTGTGTTTTTTTTTAAACTATGACAGAAGATTCATAGTTTGCCCAGGTCTAGTAACTAGCAACCAATCAGATTTTACATTTCAAACAGCTGATATGTAAATACTTCCTGTTGCTATGGGTTACTAGACCAGTTGCAAACATGCAGCTTTTATTGCTCTTTTAATATAACAAAGATTTGTGACCTTCAGCTATGCCTGACTTCCAAGATTAAAGGGGTAGTTCACCTTTAAGTTTACTTAGTATGTTATAGAATGACCAATTCTAAGCAACTTTTCAGCTGGCCTTAATTTTTTTCTTTTTTATAGTTTCTGAATTATTTGCCTTCTTACTCTTTCCAGCTCTCAATTAGTGGTCACTGACCCCATCTAAAAAACAAGTGGTCTGTGAGGCTGCACGTTTCTTGTTATTGCTACCTTTTTATTACTCGTCTATCTATTCAGGCCTCTCCTATTCATAGTCCAGTCACTTATTCAAATCTCTGCATGGTTGTTAGGGTAATTTGGACACTAGCGACCAGATTGCTGAAACTGCAAACTGGAGAACTGCTGAATAAAAAGCTAAATAACTCAAAAACTATAATAAATAATAAAAAAAATAAAACCAATTGCAAATTGTCTCAGAATATCACTCTCTACATCATACTAACAGCTAACTCAAAGGTGAAAAACCCCTTTAAGATGAAACTGCTAGATAACCAGATCACACAGAACTGTTGCATAAGATAGTAGGGAAGTAACTACCCTCCTCCTGATGTCACCTTTTGCCATTGCAGTGATTTGGTTCTTGATGACAGCAGCCATAAAGGACGAGACTGCATTAGATATTGATTAGCAGTTTCACTACTGTTCAAAAAATGGTATTCTTCATGGCAGTGCCGAACTGGGATGCCAGGGGCCCACCAGAAAACCTTCAGGTAATTCATACTTGGGGGTGTCTAACTTTTGGCACCCCAAGTAAATACAGCCTTTCCTTTAAGTTACATCTTAGATTTCTTTCTTTGATTATCAGCTACAATATGTTGGTTTTAACAGTGATTCACCTTTCACTGTTGTCTGTAAGGGGGGTCCTATAAAGACAATGAAGGAATTGCACATTTTTAAGTACAGAAAAGCAGCACATGAGGGATCTAGAAAGGGATCTAAATCTACAAAGCGAGTGTAAAGACCTATTCATGTTCAAAGGCTCCAGGAAAATGATGGGAGTTTTGTGATGTATGGGCCCTTATAAAATGCCATGCTGCATATGGGTACCAATATATAGCCAATAAATCAACAAAGAAAATGTTAGTTCCCGCATATTTTCTTTGTTCTAGCTCAGAGCAAAGTGTGTGATTGGCCCTCTGTAATCCCTTTCTAAGAATTATGACATAGTATGGAAAGAAAGATACCAACCCACAGCCTACAGAACAAGGTAGTATTTGGATCTTATCTCAGATGCATGCTACCCAGTGGAAAATAAGATTATTCTGGTTATCTACTGCCTATTTTCCTATATGCCCCCTATGGGACATGTTTACATTACAGGTACTGGAATCATATCCCATGCTTCTAACATACTTGACTTTCTGGTCTCGTTGAGGGAATGATATTGTTGGTGACTAACCTCCCCACCCCAAAGGCTAATACAGCTTGGAGGCATAACCCATAGCTAATAATATATGTGCAGACTTAAGCATATAGTATTGTTTTTAGCATTATACCAGTTATTGTATGCTTCCTTCCATCCTTCCAGAACAGAATGTAGTAGGTACTGTCAATTTTCATTCTAGCCCCCATCACTCTATTAGAGTAAAACAGACACTGGCCAGCAAATATTTTAGTCCCTCAGCACACAAAAATGTCACAACTGTCGCCTTGGTTTGATGCCTAGTATTTTAATACAATTTATTTTTACATGATTAGCACATTACAAGTCACCAAGTACTGAACATTTCCCCAGTAAGTGGTTGAATTTAAATGTTAATGAAAAATAACCGAGAAGAATTTTCAGCATGAATGAAAATTCTGTGCAAGGATATTTCATTTGCTTAAAATGTATCAGCTGTCAAATCGGCCATTCAGATTATTTGGATGGTAAGATGGAGCTGAGCGGAGATCATTTGTGACTTTCTGGGCTAAAATATTCCGAATGGATTTCATTCCAACGCAATCTGCCTTCCAGCTCCATTCAGAGCAACTGGACTGCTTATTTGACAGCTGACACCTTGACAATTCTGGAAATCGTTACAGTTATTGTCCTCTTATTAGTTCTTTTTCTGAACCCAATTATTTGTCTCCTACAGAAGTATATGATGGGTAAATAAGGGCAGTTTGTCTGTGTAAGGGTATACAGACCTTTATAATATCTTACAGGGCCACAAATCTGAGCTTTCATGTGTGACGTTAAAATTTGAATCTGCAAATTAGGATTCAGATTTGTTTTAGTATTTTACCAAATCTTTTGTAGAAGATTTGGTATTTGGGTAAATCCAAAACTATGCCTACTATACAAACTTTAAGCTAGATAGATAGATAGATACAAACACTTCTGCTTGTCGGACTGACCGGCCAGTACACCAGGAAAACTCATGGGTTGTCCAGCTGTCACCCAACCATTTTGCCTTGTATTGCCTATATTTTTGTCATTCCTCTTTTATTAGGCTGGAATTAGGGGTAGGCAGAATAGGCACCTGTCTAGGGTGTAATGATGGGGGGAAGGGGGCACTGGGCAGGCAACTTTTAAACAGTTGTTTGTCTAACGGTTGTCCAGGCTCTCTTGCGTATGTAAAAAGAAGAGAATAGTTGAATAAGAAAGCTAATGTACGGGCCCATAGGGTTAAGTTCTCCTATGGTCTGGAAATCCAACTTGGCTGAAAAAAAGTGTTGGACCTAAATCTGATCTGGGGGGGGGGAGTGAGTCCTTTGTCCCATGTGCAGTGAGCCCTGGCAGAGTCCAGATTTGAGTGGGAGGGAGGGAGTGCGTGCAGATGCAGAGCCCAGGGGTGGATGAGTCCTTGGAGGGCTTGGGGTACAAAGGATTATGGAGAGTCTGGAGCTTGGAGGCAGAGGAGAGAATTTGTACAGGAGCTGCCTGTGCATGCTAATTTGAAAGGGGGCTTTTGATGTGCTCGCACTTTGGATAGAGCAGAAAGCAGTGCCCTGAAGTATAAAGCAGGTTGTGCATGATCAGCTTGGATTAGCTTTGGAGCCCAGTCTGAGGATTGACTCACTGTGGATGCCTGACCCATCTGTATGAGTCCCTGGTTAGTGTTTTGCATGAGGGCGAGTATTGAAAAGCTCCAGCGTGTGTCCTCTGTTTGAGAACAGGCGTTGTTTGTGTGCCTGCTACAAGGGAGCAACTACCTCTGTGCATCAGGAGATGTATTTGGGACAGGTGGCACTACCTCTGGAAATTTTAAGAGCTCCTGGGGAAAGGGACTGTGACTCTCTTTATCCACCTGGAGTAGAGAGTGTGCCAGGATTGGGACTACCACATGGGTTCTCCAGGGCAGGGAATTATTGCTATATTATTTATGATTGCATTTTACCTTTATTCAATTATATAGAGTTTATCTTGGATTACTGCAACTGGTGTGTTTGTGGTGTGTATTTGTTCCTTTTGGGCCACCTGTAGGTGTATCCCTGGATCCCACTAGGTGGAGGCACTGCCATTGAGAGAAATTCCCAGAACCCTTTCATTTAGCAAAGGGGATTCAGGACCTATGCATTGTAAGATATTAATGGTGTATATCCTATAATACATGTGGGGTCAAAATAGGGTTATACTTGAGTAAAGAGAAGAGGAAAAAATTATATTCCGATCTGATACTGTGTGATAAGATACTCATCAAGTAGGGGAACACTTAACAAAAAGACCCAGATCTATCTTGCACCCTTCTGTGTGTGACACCATGTAAACTAGTGACAGTGGAGCTTTTCCCCTTACCAATTCACATAAATCCCAACATCACTAAGTGAAGTATTATGGGGTTTCCAGTTTAATGTCTCATTGTAGAAGTTTTTGTGTTATCACATCAACACAACATTTTGTCATTTATTCCTTCTTCAGATATTTTTAAAGGGGCAGTAACTCTAGAATAGAAAAGCACACAATGTCGAATCAAAGGATAAGGAAAGCTGGATTCACTAGAGGGAGACTGTGAGTTTTTATCTTGATCAGTATGTCTTTTAGGAAAAAAATTGTAGCAGCCTAGGGAAAAAAATTAACTTCCTATCTAGAGCTAAATTACACTGTTCTAGTATAAAAGATGATGGCTGTTTAATTATATTTTGTTGCTAAACGTCTTGTCATTTTTTTTAAAGTACCCTGATCCTCCTTACAATCTCTTAATTATTGTTATAAAATATAAAATAATCTAATAAAGCTAGTTGGCCCCTTTATAGGTGGACATTTGCATATTGCCCAAATAAAAGAGCAATCCTAATGACATAGCTATGTTGTAAAGTTATTCAGCTGAAATGTCTCCCAAACAGATATAAATATTCCAAACATCCCAATAGTAAGAAATGATGAGGAGAAATTATCTACTTTTAATTAAGTAAATAGTTAACCATTTACAAATGTTAAAAGTGTTTATTGAGATCCTCAATAATGTACCTTTCTCCACAATCAAAAGTTTATTACTTTCATTGTAAACATTGGCCAAACAACTCACCACTCAGCAGTGTACACCAGTGTGACATTTTATAATCTTCCCCTCTCTACATAATATCACCAGATAAGTAGCTAACTTTAAGCTCCTGGTAATTATATGGGTATGGGATCCATTATCTGGAAACCTGTTATCCAGAAATCTCAAAATTACGGAATGGCCGCCTTCCATAGACTCCATTTAATTTAATTTTTTTTTAAATGATTTCCTTTTTCTCTGTAATAATAAAACCGTAGCTTCTACTTGATCCAAACTAAGATATCATTAATCCTCATTGGAAACAAAACCAGCCTGTTGGGTTTTATTTGATGTTTAAATGATTTTCTAGTAGAAATTCTAATTACAGAAAGGTCCCTTATCCAGAAAGCCCCACGTTCTGAGCATTCTGGATAACAGGTCCCATACCTGTACCTTCAAATATACACATTAAACTGTTAAACTGTAAGCAAGATCATATCTAATTTACTCCTGTGAATGTAAAAGTTGTGATGAAAGACTGCCAAGAAAAATAGTGGGTTTGGGGTAAGTTAAACCTAACCATTAGCTTGGGAAAGTGGATAGTCAGGCCTGGATTTGTGGAAAGGCCACCTAGGCCCGGGCCTAGGGTGGCAGGATTTTAGGGGGGCGCATGCTGCCCAACCACACCCACATTGCTTTTGAAATACTGGGGATGCACTGGAGATACGATAGTTTTTTATTTCCTGTGCGCTAATCCCCATTGCTCCAGTTCCAATTATGAAAATTTGTGTGAATAAAAGGGATGGGACGGGGGCGACCAACGTTAGCAGGCCTAGGGGTGCCCGCTATGTAAATCCGGCCCTGTGGATAGTGCTCATAATACTGTACATGGCCTGGTTGGGTTGTGGACTTGACCCTGCCCATGGCCTTACCTGTCACCATAACCAAGCCACTCTGTTGATGTTGGGAGAAGGGGGCCACTTGTGCTTCAAACTAGACTACACCCCCCCTCCATAACTTTGGTTATGGTCTCATTATTAAATAACAGGCATGAGCCAGTATCTTTCACTTTTTTTTTTGGGGGGGGGAATAGACACTTCACTCTATGGCCCCCATATCACTTTAAAATTAACCTGCAGGTAAAGCCAGTTTTAAGCTGCAGGGCCCAGGAGAGTTTCTGGTCTTTCCATAATTTGTTTCTGGTTTCTGTCACTTTCTCCCCACCATAATCCCCTTCTGCATCAGAAGCAGTTTAGGTTATAGGAAACAAAAGTGTCACGGTTTGGTGGAAATACTCAGAATCTAAATTGCTTTGGCTGCTGCTTCTTTATGGGCAATACTGATGCAGGTCACAGTAGCAAAATAGCCTATTTTACAAGTTTCTGGCTATAGAAGTGTTTGTTGGCACACACAGATGGGGTTTATAAAATTCCCGCTGATTGCTCTGAGAACCGAATATGTTCTGATCCTGTTTTGGCAGCCTGAAAAAACTCTGTTTAATGTTCTGCTCTTGGCAAATTCCAGAACTCTAACGCAAAAATCTAAACTTGTTTTATTGCAGCAGAAATGGACAAGGTGTTTGGAAATATGATGGCAGACAATGACATTTTGCATTTCCTGCTGTATCCTAAATGGAGGAACATGAACAGTGGTGGATCGATGTGGAAGAGGAAGCAGAGAAAGATGGAAGAGGTGCAGAGAGGTCAAGTAAAAAATATAGAAAGTGTTCTATAGGTACAGTTATGTATTATAACAGATGGATATTTATACAGGTATGGACCTGTTATCCAGAATGCTTGGGACCTGGGGTTTTGCGGATAATGGATCTTTCTGTAATTTGGCTCAACATTAACATAAAACAAACCCAATAGGCTGGGGTTGCTTTCAAAAAGGATTAATTATTTCTTAGTTGGGATCAGGTACAAGGTACTGTTTTATTATTACTGGGTAAAAGGAAATCATTTTTACAAATTTGGATTGTTTGGATAAAATAGAATCTATGGGTAGGGTTGCCACCTGTCCAGTTGTGACCCAGACAGCCCTGGTTTTTTGAAGGGCTGCTCGGGTCAAAACTGCCTGCACGGTTTTCCAAATTGGGAAAACCAGACAGGATTTCCTATGATTGATGCAGCGACCAATCGCCGATTGCAACATCATGCCCCTGCCCCTGACATCACAATCTGCCCTCTGCAGCATCACAACCCTGCCCCCATTGTGCCATGGCCCTGCCAGATTCAACAAGGTCAAAAGGTGGCAACCCTATCTATTGGAGATGGCTTTCCCTTAATTCAGAGCTTTCTAGATAACGGGTTTCCAGATAACAAACTCCTTACCTGTAGGTATACCTACAATGCATGCTGTCCTCTGTCAAGCAAGTCACTTAATGATCCCTTCTTCATAGGTGATTTAAAGAACAAGGAATATGTTATTCAATGGGGAAGGCCAACTCATTGGGCAGGCAGCAGTGATTATTATTGCTTATCTCAGAACTGGGCTATTGCTCCTCCTAAAAAAATGCACTGGCTGAGGAGTAGTATTCTATTGAGCCCCAAGATTCGTCTTCTCTTATCACAGGGGACCATTGGGCCTGGTCTGGACTTTGTTCATGCACCGTAGAAGTAAATATCAAATTTTATTCTACAAGCACTGGGAGGTGCTCTCAGGATCAATGCACTCATACAGGGTGAAGAATGCAGCTGCATAGACATGGGTCCATTCCATCAGTCTCCGTGGCACCTGAAGTCTGACCTATGGAATGAAGCCTAATGGTTAGTATAACTGTTGCATCATGTTCTTCCCTATTTACTGGTTAAACTTCTTAAATTATCGGTGACATGTATTTTTCTTGCCCAATATGGTTGGCAATATTGTAATCAATGATAGTGTATGATGGAAGTCCCAGAGGTTGGAATACCCTGCATAGTTTGTGTTCTGCGTCCTGGTAGTTCCTTGCTGTGCTGAGTTCTGGAGGGATGGAGCAGCTTTCCCAGCAAAATTTTGCCCCTTCACGAACATATATAGAGATTTTGCTCGAACATATATAGAGATTTTGCTAAGCTGACATTGACTAGTTATAACCAGCAGAACAAGGAACTCACAAAACACAATCTATTAAGGAAAGCTTCTAATTACTAAGCATTACACGTTTTCCTATTTTCTATTAATTTTGTAAGGGGTTATAAATATTTGAATGTATTTTGCTTACTCACCATACTTATCCCTTCTACCTCCCAAAGGAGATCCGCTCTAATAGCTAGCCCCAAACATTGTATATTGTTCCTCTGACAGATTCAGCTTCATCCAATATTGCTGGGCATCTGGCATCAGTTGGCACTGACGCTAAAGACACTAAATGAGCAGTCTTCTCCAGGCACTTCTGCATAAGTTGGTCTGAATGGTCAGGGGGTCCCTGTCCCATCTTGAATATTTGTTCTGCTTCTTTTAAGCAGCACTGATCCAAAAGGGATTGTTTGTAAACATGTAATTCAAAGCTGGTCATGCTCAGTGCTGCAATGGCAGCTATAAGGGTCTTGACTTCCCTGGTGATGTGGGCATCTGGATACTTTTTTTAACAAGTGAGGGAATACAAGGTTAAGGAAGATAGCTCATAGTACAAGTTGATCCATGGACTGGTCCGGTTGCCATCTTGGAGTCAGGAAGAATTTTTCCCCCTCTGAGGCAAATTGGAGAGGCTTGCGAAGGTTTTTTTTTTTTTTTGGCCTTCCTCTGGATCAACTAGCAGTAGGCAGGTTAAAATAGAGTTAAAAGGTTGAACCTGATGGACGTGTGTCTTTTTTCCAACCTAAGATTACTATGGATCTGGCTCCAATGCTGAATTCAGATAAGTAAACTCAAGAATTTTAATAAAGAGACTAAGTAAAGTAGGGCTTCCTGTCCTCGACACATATGTTTCATATTCTGTTTAAATGTTTGAAAGATGCTGTTTTTATAAACACTTCACTTGTTATTATATAACTCTTCTTTGAAACATTGTATAAATACGAGTCACCTAGTATGTTGGATAACATTGAATATAATGGGGGATATACGATTATCTTTGGCACTGAAACACTTCACTGTGAATTATGGGTAATATGGAGGTGAGAGATTGTGACTCCTCCTTGTTGTGAGTATTTAAACACATGTGGACACTGTTAATTAATGGCTTGACAAAGGGCCTGCGTAGCCCGAAACGTTGCCTAAGGCATTTTAAGTAAAGTTTTTCACTTTTGCCAATAATACCGGAGTGCTGCTGTTTTCATTGGATTTATGCAGTTTGCCCTCCCAGGGGGTACAGCTTGCACCCAGGGCTGCAAGGAGCCTGGTCCGCTTTTGGAGCACACTTGGACCAAATTTGTCAGTTATTAAAATCTAATCTACAATTTGATCCAATAGAAAAAATATCTTGTTCCATTAAAAGATTTTTTTTAAAAGTGCAACAGTCTACAGAACCATGCTTACAGAACCAGATAAGGAGTGTTTAGATCACCATACCATGTCTGCTAAAAAATTATTTGAACATGGAATAACCTCAATAGAATTCTTTTGCCACCAATATGGATTCATGCAGCTTAGTTACCATCAAGTACAATGTACTGGTTTATTATTACAAAGAAAAAAGGAAATAAAAACATGAGGGACCCACCTGGACTCCTGGGACTGTTTTCCTGTTATCCCGGTGGGCCAGTCCAACACTGTTTACAGGCTGCTTCTACCCCTTTCTACAAGCCCCCACCCAACAGGCCTGTCCAACAAAGTGAATAAAAGGAGTAGGAAGTGTCACTGGGCAAGAGTTTACTGATCAAATTGTGTAGCGATATACAGTTATGGGACTTGGGCTTTTCTGGATAAGGAATCTTTCCATAATTTGGATCTTCATATCAACATTTAGGGGATTATTTATTAAGGACCGATTTTTTTTCATGGCATCCTTTTTGTCGCTGAAAACCCGAATAAGTGTATGTTAAAAAGGAATTGATTTTTTTACGATTTATTATGCCCCAAAGCTGTTCCAAGTCTGAATCTGAAAATACACTATCTAAAACCTGCTGAATTCATGTAAAAGTCGACAGCAGATGTCCATTTGAAGAGAAAACTCGAATTTTTCGTGGTTTTCAGGCGTCAAAAGCGAAAAGTTTGGGTGTTTGCACTACAATCCAAAAAAGTCATGGTTTTTGATTTATTCCGAGTTTTTTTTTTCATTGATAAATAAGGGCAAATCATTGATTCTAGTTTGGTCTGACTTTTTGTATTTTAAAAATTAGAAAGAAATGGATTTTGATAAATAACCCCCCAAATAAACCCAAAAGGCTGGTTTTGTACTGTTTTATTATTTATTAAAGGAAAATTTGGAGCTTTCTGAATAGGGGATCCCATACCTATGGTTTAAATTGATTGATTTAAATGGTTAGATGGATATGCATGGATCTGAGGCTATAAAAACGATGGGACAATTTCATATTTATTTTCTGTTGTTTCTGATTAGAGACAGCCTTTGTAGTGGCGTCTCTGATCCCAACGGGTTAAGCTCCTACAAGCTGAAATCCATATAATCAACATTCACTCCCGTTTCCAAGTTTAAATTGAGCAATTGTTTAATTACGCGTAAGCAGCAATACATCCAGCACGTTATCTAAATCACTGCTTTAATTCCTGGACTCCCCAATCCAAATTGTTTTTTTTTTTCTCTCTTTTTATTTTTTTTCCAATCCCTGTTTCTCGTTCCATCCCTCCGCATCATTAACGCTGGAGAGTTAATGAATATAAAAAGGGAAGAGGCTAATTATGCTTTAATTTACAATGATGGTGTCATCTTGGGACTGAGCAAAATCTGTTTTCAAAACAATTATCAAAAGCATTAGGCTCTGGTAAATAGAATCATTTTGTCCCTGAATATATCTCTGGAAATGTATGTGCATTTGTGTGTGTGTGTGTATCTTCACCTACCACCATAAAATGTTTGACCTTTTTATTGTTTTCAACTTTGGATTGTAACCTTTAGTCGTCATATATTATGTTATTTTTAGTAGTATTTATTTCAGTTTAACCTGGTGGAAAATATATCTTCTTGCAGACCCAGAAAGTTTATAAGCTTTTAAGGTCAAATGGAAAAGAACATGCCCCAAAAATACACTTAGGAAGTTGACCTTAAAGGGATCCTGTCATCGGAAAACATGTTTTTTTCAAAACACATCAGTTAATAGTGCTACTCCAGCAGAATTCTGCACTGAAATCCATTTCTCAAAAGAGCAAATATTCAATTTTGAAATCTGACATGGGGCTAGACATTTTGTCAATTTCCCAGCTGCCCCTGGTCATGTGACTTGTGCCTGCACTTTAGGAGAGAAATGCTTTCTGGCAGACTGCTGTTTTTCCTTCTCAATGTAACTGAATGTGTCTCAGTGGGACATGGGTTTTTACTATTGAGTGTTGTTCTTAGATCTACTAGGCAGCTGTTATCTTGTGTTAGGGAGCTGTTTTCTGGTTACCTTCCCATTGTTCTTTTGTTTGGCTGCTGGGGGGGAAAAGGGAGGGGGGTGATATCACTCCAACTTGCAGTACATCAGTAAAGAGTGATTAAAGTTTATCAGAGCACAAGTCACGTGACTTGGGGCAGCTGTGAAATTGACAATATTTCTAGCTCCATGTCAGATTTCAAAATTGAATATAAAAAAATCTGTTTGCTCTTTTGAGAAAAAATTCTGCTGGAGCAGCACTATTAACTGATTCATTTTGAAATAAATGTTTTTTTCCCATGACAGTATCACTTTAAAATTCTAGATTTAATAAGACAAATACTAAATGGCATATATTCATATGGGATGGCACAGACTCATGCTTTCCATTCATAACCCTACCCTCAACATCATCACTCCAGTGCCAGGCCAAGTTGTATACCTGTGTGGGGGGGTGACGGAGGGAGGGGAGCGTGATAGAGGGGAGGAAAGAGCAGCAGGAAAGTGAAGGGGTAGGCAGAAGACTTTTGAACAGGTACCTGCCCAGCGCCCCCACATCTTTGCACCCTAGCTAGGTGCCTCTTCTGCCTACCCCTAGTGGCCTGGCGCTGAACACACCCCTGTTGCCTACCCCTAGTTCCAGTCCTCCATCACACGTCTTAATCCAACCCCAGCGAGGCTGGGGTAGATGACAGAGGTGTGTTCCTAGGGTGCATTAAGGTAACTGCCACAAAACATATGCCGCGCTGAGGTTGGATTAAGACGTGTGATGGAGGACTGGAACTAGGGGTAGGCAACAGGGGTGTGTTCAGCGCCAGGCCACTAGGGGTAGGCAGAAGAGGCACCTAGCTAGGGTGCAAAGATGTGGGGGCGCTGGGCAGGTACCTGTTCAAAAGTCTTCTGCCTACCCCTTCACTTTCCTGCTGCTCTTTCCTCCCCTCTATCACGCTCCCCTCCCTCCGTCACCCCCCCACACTTCCCCTGCCCTTCCCTTTTATCACTTCCCCTCCCTCTCTCTCATGGTGCACGTGGAGGCGGGGTAGCTGAAACCAGGGGCCTTGGGCTCCCTGTCGGCTTGGGCCAGCCAGATTGTGCATGTGCAAATAGGCTTCACAGCCGACAATCAGAGTGAGTAGAAAGGGAACTGGACTAGGGGTAGAAGGCAATGACGGCACATGTCTGGCGCTGCCCCAGCATTCTGCCTTAGGCACGTGCCTACTCTGCCTACCCTTAGTTCCAGCCCTGGGTGTGTTCCTAGGGTGCTCACCCTGGTTGCTTGCTTGCACACCCCTCTACACAACATTTTCTTGCTCAGTTACCCCTGCCTGTCTCTTGCTCACTGGCCTCCATTTAGTTGCAGCCTAGGAACACACCTCTCTTGTTTAAGCCCTATATCAAACGTCCACTTAATCCAACCTCAATTTTCCATTTATTTTACACAACTTTTTACAATTTTTTTTTGGTGAATTTCATTTTACACAACATAATAAAACAGACCCCTTAGAATATGCATGTTTTGAGCTTTGGTCCAACATTGGGGTATATTTGTAAAAGAGTGAAGTTAGAGATTGTTACAGTCTGCTAGAGTGAAATTCCGCCACTTTCCATTCATTTATTTGGGATTTTGTAAGGCATATTTACAGTATCAAAGGACGAACTTTCACCCATTGATAAATACTCTTTTAAAAATACCATAGAAATGACTGGAGAGTGGCAGAATTTCATTCTAGAGGACTGTGATGATCTCTAACTTCACTCATTGATAAATATACCCCAATGTGTCCAGATTCAGTGTCAGTTGCTGCCACCCTAATGTTGCAGCCTTGCAGCTAGTAGACTTAAGGTATGAATATGCCCCACACATAACTGAGGATTCCAAGTAGAACATGAGCAAAAATATAGATCCTAAATTCTTAATGTAACAGTCCATAATCTGTTGCTCATTCTGTTTATTAGCTCTAGGTGGCACCAACAAGCTTACTTTGCCTTGTCGAGAAAATTTTATGTTACTCAATGGCTTTTTTTGATTTTGTTAGGGCTACAGTTGAGGTTTGTAACAGTGACTTGTTGTGTATTGTATGTATTTGCTTTATTGCATGCATGCATACATGAGATTTGTAACAATAGACACACGCAGAAAAGGTGAATCAATTCAAAATGTATAGTATTTTTAATTAAAGGTCCTATCTGTAGCAATAGGATAAGGTAAACTGAGCAATGGGTGGAGGTACCATAAAACTGTTGGTGGATTATACATTGTAATTTAGGGGATGATTGTTACTGTGCTTGTGTGTGCCTACTTGAGCCCCTGGGCAGGTGTTGCAGTTTTACACTGGTTTTTTATCTTTAATAGGGCTGCCTGTAGGCAGGTATTCACTAGTGATGAGCGATTTTGTCTCATTTCGCTTCACCGTAAAATTTGTGAAACTGTGGAAAAATTGGGAAACTGCAAAAAAAAAAAAAATAGCAAAACTCATTGAAGTCATTGGGCATCAAAAACAAAATTCTGCACGACAATTTTTTGACGTGTGCAACAATTTTTTCCGCTCAAAATGCGTTAGTCAATGGGTGTTTTTTTCTTAAGGCAACTTTTTTGTCCAAATGCATTAAAGTCAATAGGTGTTTTTTTTTTGTTGCAGCTAATTTTTGCAGCAGTTTCGTGAAAAAATTTGCAGATGGCAAAATGCAGAATTTTGCTGCAAATCACTTGTATTTACCCATAATCCCACAAGGTGGCAAACCCTTGCCAAGTTATATCACAAACCCCAAGAATATTGCACATCTTTTTAGCACTAGCATTGCACAGTAATGACTGCAGTTACTGGAGAGGCTGTCTGGAGTAATGAGAAGTTCATATGAAGCAACAGGCGAATATTTAGGGGGGTATATAGACCCCTGAAGCGAGTGCAAGAGCACTAAATGGAGCAAAAGCATGTCCCTTAGAGCTATTTTTTAAAAGCACTTTCGTCCAGTGGTCTAGCTGCGTTCCTCACCTTTCGCCATTTTCTTCCTTTAGACAACATTTTTTTTTTTAAAGGTTTACAACCAAAGTATTAATCAGTATTCATTATTAACAGTATCGGTTAAGGGCATGATGAAAGTGAACTTACAGTTCTTGTTATTTTACAGGCAGGCAAATCTGCATGGAGCGCAAATGCTAAAAACAGAGTTATGCCATGTATATCACTACAGCGAAGTCAAGATATGTATGGAATAATTGGAGTCAGAGGCAAGCATTCTATAAACATTGCTCTCTTGCTACTGTAGCCTGTGACTTTATGCTGTGCCTGAGTTCCCCCCCCCCCACACACACACCCTCGGGACTCACTCCCAGTTGGCCGGGCTCAGCACATTCAGATTTTAGAAAGACAATAGGAAGGCACAGTGAGTCCTGTCTGTGGGGACTGGTAAAATGCTGAATGTTACAAAAAAAAGAAACAAGATGCTCTCGGAACAGATGTTTTCTCAGACACCTGGGAAACAGAGGGAGATCACATTCTTACTTGAAAGCACTTGGCCATGTAACGCTGCCTTTAACCCCTTTTGCTGCTTGATTCATTCATATGTTGCACAAATGTCCTTCCCTGTGTTTACATGTCACATCTCCTGGTGACTTATCTGCTGCTGGTTCATGCTGACAGGGTTACCATTTGTGTCTCCCGGGACACAGCACAGAGAAGTCCTCCATTTTCCCCTCAGTGCTGAGATGTATCTGGTGCCCAGGGATTTAAACTGTTCTTTGTCTTGTTTGGGTACTGTGACAAATGACTGTTGTTTATTCTATGTAGACTAACTATGTAGCAGCCAATAAGATGCCTTCAAAATGACTTGGCTAGCAGAAAGCAACAAACCTGGGCTTTTTTTTTTGGAGCAAAAACAAAGCTGTGTTCAGTAACACACAAATAACCTTATTAGAGACATTCTTGCCTAATAAACATTTCAGCCTCATTGCTACATCCCTCTGTGAAAATATTATATTTTTAAATCAGCTGATCCTCGCAAAGTCATACATGGGTCGTGCATGGAGTCATACATGGGTCATACATGGAGTCTTACATGGAGTTATGCATGGGTCATACATGGAGTCATGAATGGGTCATACATGGGGTCATACATGAAGTCATGCATGGATGCATACAGTACATGGAGTCATACATTGGTCATACATGGAGTCATACATGGAGGCACATGGAGTCATACATGGAATTATACATGGGTCATACAAGGAGTCATACATGAGTCATATAAGGAGTTATACATGGAGTCATACAAGGAGTCATACATGGTCATACAAGGAGTCATACATGGTCATACAAGGAGTCATACATGGTCATACAAGGAGTCATACATGGTATGGCCGCAGGATTTGCAGGTCTTCTTCACTTCCTCATCTGGCCATGCTCCTATAACCAAGGATCTTAAAATAATTACAGCTCAACAGCACATAAACAAAATAACTAAAATAACTACAAGATATGAAATTCTTTTAATGAGGCCTCAGTTAGATTTCTTGGTGAAACTGCTTTCTGCCCTTGGGCAATGCAATGAAAGTGTTACTACAAATAATTGATATATATTTGTAATGCTCACAAAATATAGAATTCAAAATGAAATATAAAAAATCCATTTTCTCTTTTGAAAAACATATTTCCGTGCAGAAGTCTGCTGGAGCAACACTATTAACTGATGCATTTTGAAAAAAATATGTTTTCTCATGACAGTATCCCTTGAAGTCCCTTTACACTGTAATCCCTACAATAGGCAAGTACTGTGTGGGGATGGGTCATTTAACTTCTCTTACTCACTTACCCTGATCAATCACCCTCTAATCCTCATTTATGTTCTGGGCCCTTAGCACTCATACCTACCACTCAGGTGGTGCGCCAACAGTCTAGCAAATGACAATCCCTCTTAAACCAATGGGGGAAATAATTCTTTCACACCAATGGTGAAACTAGACCAGATCAGGTTCCCCCACAAAAATATCTTTAGGGGACCCAGAGTGCACCTTTGTTTCCCTACAACACCCTATTCCACTCTCCACTCGTTTGCTTGTGTCTGGCTGCAGAGTTTATGCCACGGATGTAGCAGACTCCATAGTTGGGGCTTACTGGAAACGTCAGGGTAATTTGCATTTTATGTGCCCGCGTATATTTACTGTACTTCCTTGTGCACTTACCTTTGCTCAGATTGTGGTGGTATGTATCCGAACATTTGCAGTGCTGTGTGCTGATGTGAATTGTTTGTATTGAATCTTTTCTGTGTAATTGAAGATTTCTATTGTATATAAAGAGAGCTTTTTATGTAATACCACTGAGTTTGTTAAGTGTGCAGCCCATCATAATAAAATTGCATGATTTAGCTACCTTAAATCAGGTGCTGTTGGACTTTACTTTAATATCTACTTTATGTTCTATTAGTTATTGCATCGGTGTGCCCTCCATTAATCAGTATTTTTGTTACACCTCTGCCTCTCTGAAGGTGAAGGTCACCGCTATGTAACTTCCTGCCAAAAGGGAGAAAATGTGAACCAAATGAGGCGGGTTCTGAAGGTGGGTTGCGGCAGGGACTGGGGGCCGGAAGGGGGTCCTGAGACAGCAGCCCTGGTGAGCCACAGGCCCCCCAAACCAACCCTGGACATAACTACACACGTATAGCAGTACAATGGGTACTGCACCCCAGTCTCACACTAATCTCTCTGAGTTGTTCCTCCACTGATACAGAGACAAGCAGTGTTCAACTTATTCACTTGCGATTTCAATTCATTCAGATCCCGAGGAAGAAGAAGAGCAGGAATTAAAAACAGAATGGAACCAGCACTTCTCAAGCAGGAATGTTTGCAAACTAAATGATTGCCTGTTCTGTAACTTGTTGCTCTTGGAGAAAAGCTGGAAGAGAATTTCTTGGAATCAGAGTGACATGACAGACTGGATGAGAATTGCTGTAATGGTCCCCTTGTCTGTCGGAAAATGTCACTTATGCAGGGATGCAGCATTCTCATTGGATGTGTGACAGAGAACTTCTCCGTTCATCAGGAAATCTTCTTTATTACAACTTTTCCCTTCATTCATATTGCTGCCGCTTCTTTCTTATTATGGAAAAGGCTCTGGCACATTCTACTAAATAACAGTGGTATACAAATTTCTTTCCTTTTGTAATATAGGTATGGGGCTGTTATCCAAAAACCCATTATCCAGAAAACTCAGAATTAGGGAAAGGCTGTCTCCCATAGGCTCCATTTTATCCAAATGTTTAAAAAGGGTTTTCTCTGTAATAGTAAAACAGTAGCTTGTACTTGATCCCAACTAAGATATAATTAATCCTTATTGGAAGCAATACTAGCCTATTGGGTTTATTTGAGGTTTACATGATTTTATAGTAGACTTGGGATGAAGATCCAAATTACAGAAAGATCCATTATCCAGAAAGCCCCAGGTCCCGAGCATTCTGGATAACAGGTCCCATACCTGTACATAGTACAGTTCAGTGTGCGTACATAAAGCATTATAGACAAATGGGATATATTATCTGGAATGCTTGGGACCTGGAACTTTCTGGATAAGGGATCTTTCTGTAATCTGGTTCACCATACCTGAAGGATAACAACAAATTATTTAAACATTAATAACACAATAAGATTGTTTTGCCAACAATAGTATTTTAGGCATGCTGTGTTTTTGTTAGGGATTCACCGAATCCACTATTTTGGATTCGGCCGAACCCCCAAATCCTAAGCAAAAGATTTAACGGAATACGAACCAAATCCTAATTTGCATATGCAAATTGGAGGTGTGACAAAAAGTCACACAATTTCCCTCACTGCCCTTAATTTGCATATGCAAATTTGAATTTGGTTCTGCTGGGCAGAAGGATTCGGTTGAATGGTGTTTTCTGGTTTGTTGTAAAAATGATTCTGCACTGTGTTCTGGGGGATTCTTCATTTCATTGAGACCATGTTTACACTGTGAGGTATTTAGGTCTATTATACACAGAGCTGGCCCTATTACCACAGAGAGAGAATTTACATGACATTGGGACTGAAACCCTATTCTGGGGCTACATATCAGATTGGCACTGCACTGTATGTGTTTGCATGAAGTGCCATTTGACTATGAAACAAGTAAGTTTATAGCTGTAATTAACCTTCCCAAACCAAAACATTACCCTCTGCCCATGCCTGCATCACATGCATCTCATGCTAGTGCCACACGGGATGTTTATTGGCTTCAACCCACTTACTTACCGTATGTCTCTGCAGTGAGAGGGCACTGTTTCAGCCTGGTTAAATATACACAGAATGGGTTTCAGCACAAATGCATGTTTTCAATCCAAAATCTGCTCTGTGTGTTTGTACCCAGGCCAACACTGTGCCTGTCAATCAGTGGCGTAACTTGATATTACTGGGCCCCACAGCAAATTATTTTTCAGGCCCCCAAAATGTTTAGAGGTTGAAATTGTATATGAATTAGGGCCTCATGGGGCCCCTATACCTCCTGGGCCCCCCTGCAGCCGCAGGGTCTGCTTCCTCTATAGTTACGCCCCTGCTGTCAATGAAGAGGCAAAAGTGAGTGGGTTCCAGCAGATGAGTTTCTCACTAGTCTGAGACTGTTAGTGCAAGTGTGTGAGTCTAAGTAAGAAAAACGACATTTACTGACCACTGCATCTGATGCACTGATTCACCTGCTAATATGTTTGTGCCCAAGACATGATTTGCTTGTAAAGTGGATAAAGATGGTCACATTGGCTCAGAGTTATGATTCTTATATTATTTCCTGTGCACCACATTTTTTTTCACCATCAGGCTATTTAAATTTTTAGCTGACCTGTAGTTCTCTCTTTCAGGTGTATTAACAATTCCATTCCTAGATTTGTGTCTTTGCCATGAAAATATTTGTAGACATTTCACTTGTGATGCTTTTAGCTACTTGCCCCACCCTGAACAATTTTCTGTGGACGCCCATGGTTGTCTGTATAGTTGGGTGAGGGTGAAATCCTCTCATTTTTTGGCTTCAAGACAATATTACATGTGAAGCTTGAAGCCTGTGAACAGCATCTGTCTGGAGGGTCCACCCACCCCAGCTGCAATCATGCACTGGTCCCCTGGCCCAGCGGCAAACCCCCCTCCTGCTTACCTGTCATTGTTGTGACCACGATCAGGGCTGGGGGGTCAGGGGACAGCCTGTTCTCAGGTGGGAGCTGGTATGTGTCGGTGGGGCACACCAGGTTTTTCCCGATGTCCTGCTGGCTCAGTCTGACCCTGCCTGTGAACTTTCTGTTTTCTGTTTTGGCAGTAAACCCAAATATAAAATGTTGCAAATTGAAAGCATTTCAGTTCTAAGCAACTCTCTAATATAGACTAGTTCCATGATGTTTAAGTTGCTGATTCCTGCTTCATTGTTTCAGTGGTACAGGTAGTCAGGAAATGTAGGACATAGAAAAAGACAGATGATTACTGCTTTCAAATGCAACTGAATGTACATATAACTTAAAAATAATCAAAATTGTTTAATGCAATTATGAGAGGTGCATTAAATTAAAATTTGTTTTCTTTATGTGCAAAATCTAACATTTGTGTTGACTTCCCCTTTATAAAGGCTTTTCGTTGCATTAATTACTTTACAGCCCCTTGCATGCATAAAATAAATTTTTACACCCGTGCAAAAACCCCAGTGCACATAGTAACATTAAATGACAGGCCCTTTTAATATGTAAAATTATGGTAATATATTTTGAGCAGAAAATTCATCACCATAACTTGTAAATATAAAATGCCCTGGGACACAAGAAAATGCAAGTTCAGGCTATTGCAAATCGTAAGTAAGCTTCACATCCCCTGCATTAAAATCATTAACAATATTTGCTACTAAATCAGGGGAAATTATTTATTGCATATTGACGGGTGCCCAGATGTGTGCCAGATATCTTATGCACTGTACTCATCAATTACCTTGTACACATAATAGGGCTAAATTATGTAGACTCTTCGTAAAAGTACACAAGCACTAAGGGGTGCAGGAGGGTGCCCCTTTGATAGTTAGCCTTGTTGCCTCACATTCCTCATGTATACAGCATTGCTGAACACAGGCAGTGCCATATTCATATACAATGTAAACCCTAATACAAAGTTTAAGGGAACAGGTACAGTATAGGATCCGTTATCAGGGTCGGACTGTGCCTGCTCCCGCGGCTGCCCCACAAAGACCACATCCTGCGCCGCCATGGCAATCGCTCATGCGTGCGCCAAGGAACAGGAATTGGAGGTCAGGAGTGTGCCAATGGGCCACCAAGGCTTCAGGCAGACCCTGTCCATTATCCAGAAAGCTCAGAATTACAGGAATTATTTAAATAATTCAGAATTTTAAAACACATTTCTCTTTTCTTTGTAATAATAAAACAGTACCTTGTTCTTGATCCCTGTCCATTATTCAGAAAGCTCAGTATTACAGGAAAGCCGTCTCCCATTTTAATCAAATAATTCAAAATGTTAAAACATATTTCTCTTTTCTTTGTAATAATAAAACAGTACCTTGTACTTGATTAAGATAAAATTAATCCTTACTGGAGGCCGAACAATCCTATTGGATTTATTTAATGTTTAAAGGAGAACTAACCCCCCTCCCTATAAGAAAAGCCCCATCTATTACCCAAGAATAGATAGTTCCCCTCCTGCTTCCTCCAGTTTTCCAAAAAGTGTCCCTGAATATTATTCTCACTTATTTATGCAGAGTAGCTCAGCGGAGCTCATGGGTTCCATCTCCCACATCTTCGGTCTTCTTCAAATCCTCTTCCTTCCCTTTGACAATTTACTGAACTTTTAAGGCGCATGCGCAGTAAGGATGAATATCAGACTGATCCAAGTGCGCACGCCACAAATACCTCCATGTTGCCTTTCCCTTACAGAAGAAAGGAGAAGATCCAGGAAATTGCGGCCATGAGCTCCGCTGCGATATTCTGCATAAATAAGTGAGCATGCTGTCCAGGGTCTCTTTTTGGAATATGTACTCTGCTGGGAGAAAGCAGGGAGGGTGGACTATCTAGGGTAGTGGATGGGAGTTTTCTTATTGGGGGGTTTAGTTCTCCTTTAAATAATTTCTAGCAGACTTAATGAAGTTCTGAATTATGGAAAAATCCCTTATCCAGAAAACCTCAGGTCCCATACCTGTATTAGAAGGCAACTAGGCATTCCAAGATCAAATATAGTTTAATGTGTCATGGCTCTAAGGTGACTTTTTTTTTTTGCTCAAGAAGGTTTTTATTGAAAAGCAAGTAAACAGATACAAGACACGGGTAAAACATTCCACATTTTTACATTCATGGACACAGGTTATCACGTCAGTTGAATTACAACAGGGATAGAAATGCGATATACAAGAAATAAGCTATACACTAGGTAGTAGCTCCCTCCTGCGCCCTGAGCCAGGAGCCCCACACAACTTCATATTGAAGGAGGTTGCCATTTTTTTTACATATAATGTGTTCTGTATTATGTAGATCTTGGACTGATTTATACCATTGTTCAAATGTCGGAGGGTCAGAGCTTTTCCAATGACAAGTAATACCTTTTCTGGCTAGGAATAAGACTCTTTGCAGGTAGAGTTGCTTATCAGAAGGGATATCATGGGTAGACATTATCCCTAGAAGGCACACCTTGGGATCTTTGGGTATGGGGAGACCTATCTGTTGGGACAGAGTGTCCAATATTGTGGACCAGTAGTGTACCAGGTGGGTACAGTCCCACATCGTATGCAAGAAAGTGCCTTGGTGTAGGTTGCAACGGTTACAAAGAGGGGATATGGTCGGGTTAATTATATGCAATCTAGTTTTAGTATAGTACGCCCTATGCAATATGTAGAGTTGTATTAACCTGTACTTGTAGTTGAGACCAGTGAGGGTACCTTTAGGGCCTGGGCCCATTGGGCGTCAGTGAGATAAACCAGGTCATGGTCCCATTTTTCCTGTGCTTTGATCACATAGTGTTCTGCCCTATGCTTTTGCGTAACCTTGTATAGTTTAGACACCAGCCCTTTGTGGGTAGTAGCTTCTATAGCTTTTGCCAGCGGGGAACAGTCAACTTGGATAGGCTTGGATTTGTTATGCTTGGTCAGTGCTGAACAAATGGCACTGTATGCCAGCCACTGTGAATTAGGAAGGAGGTGTTCGGTTTTCAAAGTCCTAAAAGGGACTGGGCTGCCCTCAACCCATATCTTGCCTATAGCAGTCAGATTCCCAGTTGCCCACACCTTGTGAAGCTCAACCTGACGCATCGTTGGAAAAGTTGAATTATTCGTAATTGGGGTGAGGGGATGCATGGAGCAAAATTCGATCTGCCGATGCGCTATGGACCAGACTTTCCTTTGCAGTTTGAGTAAGGGATGTATTTGTGAGTGCCCCCTTGGGGAGCCACTGGCTAGTAAGCCCTGGAATGGCGTCTCGTATTGTGGGGTAACAGCGGACCATAGACGCAGGAGGCTCTCATCTGCTGTACGGGGTAGCAAATGCCTACAGTGGGCTAACTGGGCTGAGATATAATACTGGAACATGTCTGGAAGTGCTATTCCTCCTGCCTGTTGTGGGAGTCTTAAGATTTCAAAGGAGAGTCTGCTACGGCCGCTCCCCCATATAAAGTTTCTAAGAGTATTATTGAGAGCTGTAAAGAATTTTTTGTCAATCCAGATCGGGGAATGCCAGAGGGGATACTGAATTTTTGGGGTGACTAGCATTTTGATCAATTGTATGCGGCCCATTGGGCCTAGTGGGAGCTTGGCCCATAGGTCAGTTTTGCTTTTAGCCCAGGCGAGCATAGGTTCCACATTGTGTAAGTAATAGTGTTCCACCGGAAGGGCAACCTGTATCCCTAAATAGGTAAACTTTTTCACCAACTGCAAAGGGCAGCGTGTGAGGTTTTCAGAGTCTGTCAGCGGGTCTAATAGGAACAGCACCGATTTTGTGGGGCTAACACACAGCCCTGAGAGGGCACCAAATTGAGCTGTAAGATTGGTCAAGGTAGTAAGTGAGGAGCCCCTGTCCCCCAGGTATATCAGTGTATCATCTGCGTAAAGCTGGATTTTTTCCATCTTATGTCCTACTCTAAGGCCAACTATATCCGGGTGAATTCTCACAGCCTGGGCGAATGGCTCAATTGCCAGGGCAAACAGCAGGGGGGACAGGGGGCATCCCTGTCGAGTACCACGCCCCAGGTTAAAGGGGGCCGATTAGCTTGCATTTACCCTAAGAAAAGCATTAGGTTGAGCATACAATAATTTAACATACATAGTAAACAGTGTTCCAAAGCCCATTGTGGACATCACCTCCCAGAGGTATGACCATTCCACAGTGTCGAAGGCCTTGGCGATATCCAGTGCAGCCACTGCCCTCGTATTACTGTTAGGATGTGACAGGGATAGATTAAGGTACAGTCTCCTGAGGTTAATAGCCGTTGTCTTACCCGGTATAAACCCTGTTTGGTCACACCCCACCAGACTGGTTATTATCTTAGCTAGGCGATTCGCCAGGACCTTCGCCAGTATTTTTACGTCTGCCGTCAGGAGAGAAATTGGGCGGTACAACTCACATTTTTGAAGGTCTTTACCGGGTTTGCCTATCAGTACAATTGTCGCCTCATACATAGAGGGGGGTAACCTGCCCTGGGCCAGTGCTTCCGAGTAAACTCTCTGGAGGATAGGAGCCAGGATTTTAATATGCCTCTTATAGAGCTCCACAGGCAGGCCATCGGCACCTGCCGCTTTACCCTGAGGGAATGAATCTATGGCACTAGTGATCTCATCCGAGGTGATTTCCATGTCTAGGTACCTGCTATGCTCCCCATCCATTTTGGGCAGGCCTAGTCGGTTGAGGAATTGTTGGATAACCTCCTGGGTAGCTGCCAGTTTGGAGGAGTATAGTTCCCTGTAAAAGGATACAAGTATGTTTTCTATTTCTAGTGGATCAGTTTTGAGCTGCCCAGTCATGTCTTGAAGGGCTGTTATAGGGTCAGGGCCCCCCTGGTGTTTGGCCATGTATGCAAGCATTTTACCAGCTTTCTCGCCGTGCTCAAAGACGTTAATCTTTGAGAAGAGATGTTTACGGTGTGCCCTTTCCCACATGTGTTGTGCATATTGCTCCTGTAATTGTTTTAGGACCTGTAGGTTAGAATCCGACGGATTTTGGCTCGCCTCCCAATCCGCCCCAGCCACTTTAGCTTCAAGCACTGCTGTGGCAGCCCTGGATCTTTGCTTGTGGCAGACGACCTGAGCATTAAGGACCCCTCTAAGATATGCCTTGAGTGCTTCCCAGAGTGTAAGTGTGTCAGTAGAGCCAAGGTTGGCTTCTAAGAAGGTATTGATTGCATCGTCCAGGTCCTGCTGATTGTTAATTATACTAAACCAAATCGGATTGAAGGACCATCTCACCCGGGCTGGGGGCTGGGATAGATTGAGTGGGGTGAGCAGGGGGGCGTGATCCGATATGCCCCGGGGTAAATACCTAGATGTTTCTGCTCTTGCAGCAAATGCCGCTGTAGTGAACAGCATATCTAGCCTAGATAGTACACTGTGGGATGTGGAATAGCATGAATATTGGAGAACATTTGGATGTTGACACCTCCACAGGTCCAAGAGACCTAGCTCCTGCATAAGAAACTTTAAGTTGGAGTTCACCTCCAGACTTTGGGAACCCGCCCGCCTCACTCTGTCTATTTTGGGATTCATGACAGTGTTTAAATCCCCTGCACATATAGGGATGGCCCGGGGGAAGTCTACTTGGTATTTGGCCCACTCTTTGATACAGGTGTCTGCGTACGGGGGTGGGATGTAGAAGTTTGCCAGTAACAACTCGGTTTGGCCCACCATGCAATGTAGGAACAGGTATCGGCCTTTTACATCTGAACGCAAATGAAGCATTTTAAAGGGGACTTGTTTATGGACTAGTATAGAAACCCCCGATGAGTAATTAGAATAGGTGGAGTGGTACGCCCATCCCACCCACGGACGGCGGAGCGCCAACGTTTTACTCCCAGTTAGGTGGGTTTCCTGTAGCAGGGCAATATGGGCGCTGTTCTGCTTCAAGAAGTCTAACACTAGTTTCCTTTTTATGGGATTATTCATACCCCTGACATTCCAAGAGAGTATGTTAACTGCCATGGTGTCGTATGAGCTTAACTATCACCCAGGGGTGTCTCAGGGCCCTAAACCCCGACTTGGTTATGCCTACCCGCGGCATATCAGTGTAATCCTGTCTTGAGCAAATGACATTTACAACATTTATAACACAACATTTGTGAATTTCCCAACAACCCCTTCCCTCCCTTTCCACCATTAAACGCAGGCAGAACTTGTATCCCATACAAAAACCAAAGAGTTTCTAAATGCGTTGTTCGAACAACGCTGGGGGGTTGTAGGGCCTACTTAGGCCCAAAAGAGCCGAGAGGTGGGTGCTAAAACTCAGATCGCCCTCTCTCCTCTCTCCCGGGGCTAGTGGTAGCGCCATGATGAGGAGCTGTACCCCTGAGTCTACAGAGAGTAGTGTCTTGTGGAACCCCCTGCAAAATAGAAAAAAGGCCATATACAACCTGCCCATAGTGTCGAGTTGAGTCCTGTGTCCATAGTCCTGCGTACCCGGGCGGTATTGTAGTGGTGTTATGAAGGGGGCCTAGATGGTTGGGGAGAAGCCGGGACCATATTCGTAGCAGGGGGCCAGAAACGGGATATGAAGGGTCCAGGTGGGATGGCAAAAAAGGAAAGCCAACAGGATAGTGGGGCAAAGAAAACTAAAAAAAAGGTAAAAAGACCAAAGAAAAATGAAGAACAAGGCGCCGAACCGGCGGTGCGGTGAAGTCGTCACGATGCCGGGTGGTTGGAGCCATCAGCGGTGACACGGAGCCTCGCCGGGTACATCATGGCGTACTGCAGGTTCTCTGCTCTCAGCCTCCGCTTGGCATCCTGGAATTTGGCCCTCAACTTCTGGACCTCCGATGACTAATCTGCATAGATAGAGATCCTGGAGTCCTGGTAGTGTAGAGTGTTCTTTTCCCGAGCCAGCCTTAAGATGGTGTCTCTGTCCATGGCATTTAGCAGGCGTGCCAGGAGGGGCCTCGGGGGAGCCCCAGGCTGGGGGGGCCTTGTGGGGACCCTATGCGCTCGTTCCACCGCAAAGGTCGCCGACAGTTTGTTGCGGTCAAATGTAGTTACCAGCCAGTTAGTCACGAACTCCTCTGAGGAATTACCCTCCGCCCTTTCTGGAAACCCGACCATCCTTATGTTGTTTCTGCGAAGGCGGTTTTCCAGGTCATCGGTCTTTTGTATGCAGGTAGCCATTTCTTTATTCAGGTTCTGCAGGGTCTGAGGAAGCGGAGCACACGTGTCTTCAAGATCGCTGATCCTTTGTTCTGCTACGGTCGTGCGCTCGCGCATCTTCTGGAGGTCCTGCCTGATAATGGATAGATCGAGCCTAATCTCATCTGTTTTTGTGTTGATTAACGCAGTGCAGGCCTCCTTCGTGTTCTTGATCTCCGTTAGAATATCAAAGAGGGTCGGCTGTTGCACTTGCTCTTGGTCCAGCTCGTCGTCCTCGTGGTTAGAGGTTCCGACGCCATCTTGGTTTGCTTTACCATCCCGAGCATACTTTTCCAGGCGAGTTGCAGCCTCAGAGGCGCGCTTTTGGGCCCGGTTCTGACCCATGAGTAGTCTCTGCGGTAAGGGCTCGCAGTTGGGGTACTGGTGGTCCGTGTTTGCGGGTTTGTGTCAGGGGATTTGCAGGGTTATTGCGCCCCGGGTACGGAGCTGAGCCGATACACGTCCTCTCACATGCAGCAGTTGGCCACGCCCCCCCTAAGGTGACTTTTAATATTATCTTAGTTTACAACTGGAGGTAAATTATTTTTATAATACACAAGAGTCATATGAGTATTTCTGTCTCTTGTGTACTATAATGCAGACAGTGTCGGTCTGGGGGCCCAGGGTCCACTGGGCTGGAGCCTCAGGGGCCCCTCCACATTGGGCCCCTGAGCCGCAGAGCCCCCTTTCACCCCATCCCAACCTGCACATACTCCTACTCTCCCCCAAAACACATCCCCCCACACACACGTGCGTGCCTTTTTCTGCGCGCCGTGGCTGGGTCAGGGAGGGAGGTAAGCAGTGGCAGTGCAGGTCTCTAGGTGAGTCCGACCCTGAATGCAGAGATTCTTCCTGCTTTCCTATTTTAGAAAAGATTGTACTGTTCTGTTTGTACTAGACATACTTACTCTGTGTATAATGTATCTATGTCCCCAGCGCTGTGCAATAATATAATGTATGTAATAAATACAATACTATAATGTACACTACACATACATTCTTTGTTCTGTATATTGAGGCAAACCACTAACTGCTCTGCATAAAGCACAGACACCTGCTCACTGTATTATACAGATATTCACCCTGCTTTGTTGACAAATACATGTCCGTGCCCAGTTGACACATTACAACTTGTTTATATATCAAATGAAAGACTGTGGGCCCAGAGCTCGGTAACATCTCAAGAGTTAACCGCAAGTCTCACTGTACGGACATGTAAAATCCGCTATGTTATTTTTCTTCTGACGGAAGCAGACAGATCAGCAAAGCATGAATTGTAACTCTCCATAGAGCCATCTGCTTACAATTCATTACACTGTCTTGTTCCATGGGAGAGGATTTCAAACCCTCAGCGGGGCATTTGTCCACAGCCGAAAAGTGAGGGAGAGTTCAGAGTTTGACAGACTGGCTATAGACACAAAAATACTGCTAAACTTTAGAATTTTTATTGGAGACATGCAATATGTACTTGCCTCCTATCCGTTATATGCACACGTTATAAAGAAGGAATTATGTTCTTCTTTTCTATTTATTTAAATGCAGCCTGTCTCTGGACCTCTTACTTCTTACTTTTATTTGTCTCTGTTGTATTAAACCAGTGAAAACTTTTATAAGAAACAGAAATATATATCATAGTCTATTAAAAATATACTTTTTAACTGTTGTCCTTCATACTATTTAAAGTTACTTTTAGCCTATAAATTACAGAGTTTAATAACAGGTTCTGCATTCTACCACTAGGTGGAGCGTACATTAAAAACTGACAGCAGAGAAAAATCACTTTGGTAACTGGCATTGCTGCAAAAGTCTCCAGATATCAATGTAATTTTAGATGCATTCTCTTCAACTAATCTATTTTCTTTTTGTTTTCGACCTGCGCAATATGATTGGGACTTGGGCGGATTATTCTTAGGGATGCACCGAATCCAGGATTCGGCCAGGATTCGGCCTTTTTCAGCTGGGTTCGGATTCGGCTGATCTGAATCCTAATTTGCATATGCAAATTTGGGGCGGGGAGGAAAATCGCGTGACTTTTTGTCACAAAACAAGGAAGTAAAATATGTTTACCCCTTCCCATCCCTAATTTGCATATGTAAATCAGGATTCAGATTCGGTTCGGTATTCGGCTGAATAAAACGCAAAGGATTCAGGGGTTCGGCAGAATCCAAAATAGTGGATTCGGTGCATCCCTAATTATTCTTCATTTGCCCAGTCTGCAGGTGCCCCATGGGTACTCAATCGTTTGCAGTGTGGGGGCTTCAGGTGGTCAATGTAGGGGAAACAGCTAAAAATCCAAGTGTCCTAACGGCTAAAAACTCTCGATGTGGCGTCACTTTCGGTCAATGTGACGCCACTTCCAGTCAACACGAACACTGCGGGGAATGAAGTTACCAATGCTGTTAAGCGGGTCCAGGTCAGGCTTGGGGAAACCGGTTACGAGTTGGGTGCGGGTTTTTTAAAAGAGACCCGTGCAGGTCTCTACCACGAGGTCTAAGGCAATTTGAAATCCTTCACCAGGGGCAGACGGGAGAGATTTTTGTTTTGGGTGTCTCTTTGAGGAGGCTAAACCTTCCTAAAAACTGCTAGTCAGCCAATTTTCCATGCTGCTATACACACACCTCTAAACTATTTAACTTTTTCTTCCCTATGAAAGAAATAACAATTGCTGAGATTTTTTTTCCCAAGAATTTAGTCACTGTGACCTTCAAACCATAAAACAGCTGCTGCAAATTCCTCTTTTATACCCTTCTCCAAAACTTTTTATGGCAGATGTTTGAGCCGAAGACGTGGGTATATATTTGTATTAAGAGGGACATTAAAATGTGCAGATGCTTCCTTGTCTTATCTGATGTCCACGCTCAGTGATTTAACGTCGGCTTTCAAAACTGCAAATATAAATGGAGAATGAATTCTTTTTAGGCATTTCCCTGTAGCTCAGCTTTTAAAAAGCATCTTTGGGATTTTTCTTTATGAACCATGGTATTGCTCCCGACCTTGAAGCCTGCTCTCTATCTCCTGATATGTTATCAAAAGCACAATTTCTCTTGTCAACATCAAGGACGGATGAAAGTCACTCTTTACAGAGAGCACAGCAACTTGTATGTGTTTTAATGTCAGAAAGGATTTTAACCTCTTAGGATAGTGAGCAGTTTAAGTGCAAAATGGAAGTTGAAACAAGTTAGGGTTTATATACATGACACATTGCTATATTTAACACAGAATTTTACTCGGTTGACCCTACCTGGTAAAAATGACCTTGTTGGAGCAGAAATATTTAGAAAATGTCATAGTAAAAGTTCAAAGTCTACATTTCAGTTACATCAAACAAGTAACACCAAATACATAAAAAAAACTTTTCTCTATACAAAAAAAATCATTTTGTAGGATTATATAGTTAGGGTCATGGTCAGGGTCGGACTGGGGGTCTGGGGCCTTCCCAGTGTCCCGCTGGCCCAGTACAACCCTGGTCATGGTAAGGTGAATGTCCTTAAAGGGATCCTGTCATCGGAAAACATGTTTTTTTCAAAAACGCATTTCTCAAAAGAGCAAACAGATTTTTTAATAATAAATTTTGAAATCTGACATGGGGCTAGACATTTTGTCAATTTCCCACCTGCCCCTGGTGATGTGCTTTGTGCCTGCACTTTAGGAGAGAAATGCTTTCTGGCAGGCTGCTGTTTTTCCTTCTCAATGTAACTGAATGTGTCTCAGTGGGACATGGGTTTTTACTATTGAGTGCTGTTCTTAGATCTACCAGGCAGCTGTTATCTTGTGTTAGGGAGCTGCTATCTGGTTACCTTCCCATTGTTCTGCTGTTAGGGTGCTGGGGGGGGAAGGGAGGGGGGTGATATCACTCCAACTTGCAGTACAGCAGTAAAGAGTGATTGAAGTTTATCAGAGCACAAGTCACATGACTTGGGGCAGCTGGGAAATTGACAATATGTCTAGCCCCATGTCAGATTTCAAAATTGAATATAAAAAAAATCTGTTTGCTCTTTTGAGAAATGGATTTCAGTACAGAATTCTGCTGGAGCAGCACTATTAACTGATTCATTTTGAAAAATTTTTTTTTACCATGACAGTATCCCTTTAAAAACACAATAGATAATGAATGGGTATGTCGGCATTTTATTAATTCTCTTTTGTTACTGGTATTGCCATTTAGGGTAGTGGAACAACAGGCACTTTGAGTTTGGGCTCCAAACATTGGCACCCCATTGACTTCATTGGCAAGTGCTTGCAGGCAATTACAATGAAACGGAGGCACTTTAGCTACTAAAATACTGATCAAAGTTCCCCAAACCCTCTTGTATGCCATTATTTGGGTGCAGAGCCTTTTCTGTGCCCAATGCTGGAATTGAACTGATTTCATCTGCTGTTTTATTTTGTACTTAGTCATCATACCATGCCAGAGCTTAAGGGTGGCATGCAGCCCAGCCACTTTCTAAGGAGCACTGATGATGCACAGCTCCCCAGTGCTCCGGCACTTGCACGCTTGGACGGGGGTGGAGTGCGTGTGGGCTCTAGGACCACACGGCCTACATGCCGGTTCAGGAAATCTGGCCCTGCAAACAATCGGATAACAGGCTATGAGGGTCACATCAATAAGCTGATGCAGTCATTTTCCCCTACAAGATTTTTAAACCAGTCTGATCAATATCCACCTAATTTTTGACCAGGTATGGATCAGGCCCTGTGCATGGGCAGATAAGTTGTCCACTAGGACTGAAGGAACAAATTGGCAGCTTTCATTCATCGACTTAATTTTCAAAAAAAAGGGAGAAGCGGTGCAATACATGCAACAGATTAACTCTTGGCCAGTTTATGCACATTTCTAAGCCTATGATGTTTCATTTTCTTGCACTAGTTAAATATCTCTAAACGTGCCAGCTTCAGGAACACTGATAGGGTTAACACAAGCAGAGGATTGTTAAGGCCTCTCTGATTTTCTCTCCCACTCTCCAACTGTTTGCCTCAAGCTAATAGCACCATCTTGCTCATCCCTTCTCTTGTTCTTCCTTCCAGACGGCAAATGCTCATATCATGAGCTCCACGTTGGATTCTGAGATGCTCAAGGTCTGTGGCTATTGACAGGTCACAGAGAACACCACCTGCACGTGCAGACTGCACAGAGCGATGAGTACACACCAGCTGGAGACTGCCGATTGAAATAGATTCCCCCTTTACACAGTGTTTGGGGAAGGCCCAATCTAAAACAGATCAAAGAGAGTTAACCCTGCTGCCCTACACATTAAATTGACCGGCAAGGTAAAAGGTAAAATTCACAAAGTAGTATTTGATATTTTATTGCAAGGGTTTCTTTTTAACAGTAAGAACAACAAAGCTCTCTCTCTGTATCTGTCTCTCTGAAGAGGGAATATAATGTTCTTGGAATTTATAAATAAAGTGTTACCCATGGACTAGTCTATTTGCGATTTTGGAATCTGGAATATAATGCATTAGAGAACAAAACATCAGTTACATTATTGGTATAGGTATGGGATGAAAACCCTGTTATCCAAAAAAATCAAACAGGGTCAGGCCGGCCAGACACCCCGGTCAACCTGGCTGGCCGTGTCGCCCCACACCCCTGCAAGAGAAGAACAGGCTCATGTTTGTGCGCTTTGCAGTTGGAGAGCAGAGCTCACTCAGCCAGACTAGGGGTAGGCAGTAGGGAAGGTATGTGCCTGGTGCCCTAGACATGTGCCTCTTCTGCCTATACCTCTGTACCATCAAATCTTACAGGTTTGGCCTCTGTATAAGGATTTGTTAAAGGTTATTGCTTCCAGTACCCACTATATTTTACCTCTGAAATAATGTGCAAGGGTCATTGCATTCATGTGCTGAAGGTTGAAGCACTGCTTTTGGCACATGGTGCATTTTGGAGTGATTAATTCCCAACCAAGGTGACTTTTATGGCTTCCCCTTCATGTCAGTTGTACTGTGATTGGTGCAACAAGAAGTGGGAATGAAAGAAATGCAACATATCTTGGTATATCTTACATGATACGACATGTTGCAGTTGGTGACCCTTCCCAATAATGCAAAAAAGAAAAGGCATGCACTTTGCTGGGTGGAATGCACCATTGCGCTGTCTGTCTGTCTCTCTATCCAACTATCATCTATCATCTATCTATCTGTCCTAGAAATAGTGCATAAAAATCTAATTATATATCATTCTAAATGCTGTTTTCTATTTATATAAGCACACCTGTCATTTTAATGTCTGCTTAGTCAAGGATTTATAGCTGCCATTTACATTCACCCATTAGTCTGCTTGACAAGAGCATGAATCAGTAAATGCATTGCAGGCCTTGGTGACAAATGTTTATTAATTCATTAATGGATATACTTGAGCTTTATTGGGATGTCTACAGAATGCAGACAGTTGAAGCAGAAATTGATTTCCACTGAGGATTAATATGTGGAACGCTGTGCACAGGTGTTTGTGATGCATTGACCCAAAAAGTACAGTGACTCACTTTGTAACCCCGTAGACTTAGAGGGTGACTATTCTCACATTTTTCTTGAAGAATTTTTCTTTAGACTTCCAGTACTTACACCTTCCATGATTAAGCCTTTCCTTGTCCTTCAGTAATAAAAAGTCGATGGTTTTAAAGTTATTTGCAAATTATTGCCCTTGTTAGCATTATTTTCTGCTCCCTGGCGCTGACTCTTGGAACAATGTAAAAAGCCAGTAAAAGGCAGTCTTTTTTCAGGTCAACTGATTTTTGCTACATTGTTTCAGCTGTCACACAAATAAAAATTGCTAAAACATTGTTTGGTTCCAAAATGCAGTTTCATAGTACTACTTGGGCCAGTGGCATAATTAGATGTTACCAGGCCCCACAGCAAATTTAATTTTCAGGCCCCCAACATATCCAGAGATTGTCCTTTTTTTTACCAAGATATGTAAAAAGTTTGTAAAAATATATGTTGAAATTTCTCGTTATTTAGGGCCTCATGGGTCCCTTATACCTCTTGCTTCCTCTGTAGTTACGCCCATAACTTGGGATTCTCTTCTACTGTCTCTTTTTGATATCGTTCACCTAAATGGGGTTTTCATTAAAATATGTGTTGACTGCATTTATACAACACAAAGAGCACCACAACTAACCTAGATAATATTGCCCTTCAGATTTCAGTTTGTCCAAGTCACCAGCTGAATAAGATGCAAAGATCATAATGATACTGTATGTGTGTGTATATATATATATATATATATATATATATATATATATATATATATATATATATATATATATATATATATATATATATATATATATATAATGTAACAGAAATGCTGGGAAATTGGTTGAAGGGGTGTATGTATCATCCAGATTTCTGTCATACTGTTTTTAAGCAACCAGGTAAATGTACATTTTTTCAAGGGGCTGTGGCTAGCTGTAATAGCCAGAAAAAGGACCCGGTTTACGAGAGTGTTGAGTGTTGGGCTGGATCCGATTCCAGATGGATGGTCCGGGTTTGCCCAACACCTGAGAGAGGAACAGGTGTCTTCTCTCCTTAAGTAGGGAAGGGATTGTGTGTGTGTCTTGCTCTCAATCCGGGGGAAAAAGAGCAGGCAGTGCAGGCCTGTTAGAGAGACAGATTCATGTGAGTACGTGCTGTGCCACAAACAGGGCCGCCATTAGAAATCACGGGGCCCCGTACAACAAAATTTTTGGGGCCCCCTGGGCCCCGCCCACACTGACGACCAAGCTCCGCCCCATATCCCGCCCACATCGCAGTTAAAAGACCACACAGACATCAGCGCTAAAAAAGTAACCCCCCCCCCCACACAAGTTGTAAAAAGCTATTGATGGTCAGGGCCCCCTTATAAAAAAAATTGGGGCCCCAAAAAAAAAAAAATTAAAATTTTTTTTTTTAAAAAAACATTGGTGGCAGGGGCCCCCTGTTAAAAAAAACTTGGGGCCCCAACAAAAAAAAATGTAAAAAAACTAAAAAATAAACAAACATTGGTGGCAGGGGCCCCCTTCTAAGTTAAAAACAAATTGGGGCCCCAAAAAAAAATTTGAAAAAAAATTAATTTTTTTTTGAAAAAAAAAAAAAAACATTGGCGGCAGGGGCCCCCTTATAAGTTAAAAACAAATTGGGGCCCCAAAAAAAAATTTGAAAAAAAATTAATTTTTTTTTGAAAAAAAAAAAAAAACATTGGCGGCAGGGGCCCCCTTATAAGTTAAAAACAAATTGGGGCCCCAAAAAAAAAATTTTTTTGAAAAAAAAAATTTTTTTGAAAAAAAAAAAATGGTGGCAGGGGCCCCCTTACAAGTTAAAAACAAATTGGGGCCCCAAAAAAAATTTAAAAAAAAATAATTTTTTTTTGAAAAAAAAAAAAAAACTGGTGGCAGGGGCCCCCTTACAAGTTAAAAAAATTTGGGGCCACCAAAAAGAAAATTAATTTTTTTTTTAAAAAAAAAACCCCAAAAAAAACAATGGTGGCAAGGGGCCCCTTACGAGTTAAAAAAAAAATTGGGGCCCCAAAAACAAAAGTTTTAAAAAAAAGATTGGTGGCAGGGGCCTATAGAATATTAAAATAATACATTGGTAGCCAGGGGATTAAAAAAAAAAAAAACACAAACTGGTGTTCAGTAGAATTGAACTCATGGCTTCAGTACTTCAACTTCGCCTCCTTTCGTGACTTCGGGTCTTTTCACCGCTTCAGGACTTCGGCTTCGGCTGTTTTCGTGACTTCGGGTCTTTGCGCTGCTTCAGGACTTCGGCTTCGGCTGTTTTCGTGACTTCGGGTCTTTTCGGCGCTTCGTGACTTCGGGACTTCGGCTTTTTCCGTGACTTCGGGTCTTTTCGTCGCATCGGCTTCGGCTTTTCGGCACTTCCGCATTCGGCACTGAAGAGGCAAGACGTACGGCTCGGGCGCTCGTAAGGGGGGCCCGGATCTTCAAAAAAATGCAGCGCTGCCGGGCCCCCCTTCATGCCCGGGCCCGGTACGCTTGTCCCCCCTGTCCCCCCCTGATGGCGGCCCTGGCCACAAATACTGTTTTCACAGCTGTACCTTATCCCAGGAACCCCATTGACACGAGGGGGCATTTACAATCTTAAAGGAACAGTTCAGTGTAAAAATAAAAACTGGGTAAATAGATAGGCTGTGCAAAATAAAAATGTTTCTAATATAGTTAGTTAGTCAAAAATGTAATGTATAAAGGCTGGAGTGACTGTGTAACATAATAGCCAGAACACTACTTCCTGCATTTCAGCTCTATAACTCTGAGTTAGTCAGCGACTTGAAGGGGGCCACATGGGTGCTTATTTGTTTGTGCACTGTGATCAAATGAGCGTGTGAGAATAGGCGCTCCCACAAGGGGTGTTGGTGAGGTGTTGGTGAGGTGGCCGGCAGGGTTGCCTAAAGGTGCCTGGACAGCTTGGCCCAGGACCAGCACATATCACTCATGCAGCAAACACTTGAAATGATGCAGAGTGGTCATGAAAAATTGTCTTGTGTAAGGCGCAACACCCCCATGTGACAGCAACAGTGCTGGAATTCTGTAAATAAACACTAATTAATGCGAATGAAAGTGGCCTTTAGTTACTCTCTTGATTAATTGTTCAAGAGTTTTAAGAACGTGAAGAGGTTAATTTAGTGAGAGAATATTTCCAGCTGCAGAACTGTGGCAGATAAATTGCACTGGATTAAATCACAGAACAATGGCCCATTCAGATTGATTTTCTTTTACAGATCCAGTATTGCTGTTTTTTGTCTTATTTTTTTTGAGCGCTCACATTTTCTACCTAATTTTTTTTTTTGTGGCTTGGTTAAATTACCAGGCTGTGTGCTCTTGAGATAAGGAAAGGTTATTGCAAGTTGGCTGGAAGTTTGATAGATATATGAAATACCGTAGAGGTGGAAGTTGATACTGTAAGGGAATTTAAAAAAATGAATTGGGTAGACATTTGTGACTTTATTTGTAACACCTGTGTCCAGCATACCCTGTATTGGCTGCCCGGGGGTACAAAACGGGTTAAGAGGGACTCATTAAAGCTTGTAAATGAAGACCCTTGTAATTGAACTAGTCAAATACAGATTAAAAGCAAACCATGACTATTTCTAAGAATGTTGGGAAATGGTTTATAAGAGACAGGCATACTAAGCCTCTAAGATGTGGGGAGGCTCTGTTGCTGTGATTATCCTTATGGGAAAAACTTCTCCTTGTAAATGCCCTCTAATGTATTTGTAAAGAGTAATAGTGTCCTCTTGAATTTTTTCCAGAGAAAACAACCACAACCATGACAGTCTACCATTTAAATCTTCTATCCCTTTTACCAGTTTAGTTGCATGTCTCTGCGCTCTCTCTAGCTCATTAATATCTTGTTTAAGGACTGGAGCCCAAAACTGTTATAAAGTTACTGTTGTAAAATGGTGAAAGAAGTGTGACATTCCAAATCATTCAGCACCTGTCTCTTAGAGAGACATGTGTTCTCCTTGTATGGTGCTATACATTTATGGAGTTTATGCTTAAAGGTGTTGTTTACCTTAACATAAATTTTTAGTATAATTGCAATTGTTTTTTTATTTGTAATTTTTTTAGATATTTAGCTTTTTATTCAGCAGCTCTCCAGTTGGCAGTCATCTGGTTGTTAGGGTCCAAACTACCTTAATAACCAGGCATTGATTTGAATAAGAGACTGGAATGTGAATAGGAGAGGAGCCTACATAGAAAGATGAGTAATAAAAAGTAGCAATAAAAATATATTTGTAGCCTTACAGAGCATTTGTTTTTTTGTTTTTTTTAAATTCTGATTTATTTGAAATTTCAAAAGAATACAGAAAAAAGATAAGTTTTACACTTCAGAAAGTCAATTAAAACACAGTGACCATTTTGCCACTCAATATGCTATATTACAATTTCATAAAAGAAGCAACATTTCCTCTCTGAGTGTAATGGAAACAGCAAGTGTAGACATAATGAATCTACTACTGAAATAAGGGGGGAAAAGGAAAAAAGAGAAGATGAGAAAATATCTCACAGATGGGTGTCTCAAAACCTTCGTTAGCTCCGCTATGCTAATGCATACGTAGACATTATTAACTGTACAGTGTTCACAGTAATTATGGAGCACCTACCCTGTAACAGTGGCTAATTTCTTTGGGTCTTCCAGACGAGAGAGGTCAGCTCCAACTTGACCGCATCCATGTATGGAATCCAGAATATCTGCTCTTGAAAGGGAATTAATCTATCCCAGAGTCGCTGAATCTATGTCTTCCCATTAGTATCAGGCTCGATCAGGAAATATTGCCCCTCCCCGTATAAACTTCTGCATCATCATTTTATACTTATCTGTATAGAGCATTTGTGTTTTATATGGGGTCAGTGACCCTCATTTAAAAGCTGGAAAGTCAGAAGAAGGCAAATAATTCAAAAACTAATAAAAAGATGAAGAACAATTGAAAAGTTGCTTAGAATTAGCCATTCTATAACTTACTAAAAGATAACTTAAAAGTGAAATGCCCCTTTAATGGTTTTTCTTGTTGAGATTCCCCTACTACATTATGCTCCTATACATAAATCTTTGTGGTCGAACTTTTTATAATGACTATACCGGTGAAAAAGTTTGTTCTCATACAGTAACAGTTCAGTATGAAAATAAAAACTGTGTAAATAGATAGGCTGTGCAAAATAAAAAATGTTTTTAATAAAGTTAGTTAGCCAAAAATGTAATGTATAAGGGCTGGAGTTACTGGATGTAAGTAGTGTTCTGGCTACTATGTTAGACATGCAGTCACTCCAGCCTTTATAGATTACATTTTTGGCTGACTAACTATATTAGAAACATTTTTTTTATTTTGCACAGTGTATCGATTTACTCAGTTTTGATTTTTATACTAAACAATTCCTTTAAGACTTTTCATTATCTTTTTGCCATGTTGGTACAGAGCTACCTAACATTATTTATTCATTTTGGTGTAAGTGAAGAATGCGTTTGAATGGGGAGAGAAAGAAGAATTTGAGCAGGTTACTGTTAGAGAACTGCCTAGTTGCGGTACATGCCCACAGCAGATACCAGAAACAGGTATTGTGACAAATGCCAGCTCATTAAACCAGACAGGCTTCACCCCTATAAAACCCTCTGATTTTGTTCTTCTCTCTTTATTTCATAGTCGCTGCTACATTACTAAGGTGTCTTAAAACATTTTGGGATGGGATGCTTCCAGACAACTCCCATCCTTGATATGTTTTACAGTGCCACGCGTGTCCTCATCACAGATAAGGCATCCCAGACCAATCATTTCTGGATCCTGAGAAATAGGCTCAAATCTGAGTCACGGGACATATCAATTTATAAAGCCGGTGAGTTCGGAAGGAATTTGTGTTTTCCCAGAATCTGTTTTCCCCTCGCGCACACACATCCATATGCTGAGCCATATGTTAAACATATTATTAGACAAACCAGTAAGATTCTGTCCTAACTTGTCTAAGTGCCTAACTGCTAGTGGATCTGTTTCGCAAGGCAAGGGTTGTTATCCCCTATAGTCCCACCACAATATTACATTGGTCTGGAGTTATATTTGGTGAACAGACTGGATGGATACTGTAAATGGGCTCATACATAATATGGCTTCTCTTCTATTGTTCCACTGAAGCTCCTGTTCTTTCTTGTGTGCCTTTGCAGCCAGCATGGTAGATCTGCAGATGGATAACTGCATCCCAAATGAAATTCTATGCATCTGATCACAAAAAGTTCTATATGTAGGGTTATCAGATCTGCGGTTAGTCTTAAGGTGGCCATAGAAGTTACAATTAGATATTTTCTGCAAAAAATTAATTTTCAGTACAGATGTGTAGAGCTGAATTGTCACATATACAGGTAAAAATAATAGAATTCTACCTCTATCTGACAATTGAGCAGGCCAATGTTCAGGTAACATCAAATTTTCCAACCTGCCCGATGGATGAGTTGACCGATATCCTTGTCTTCTGCCGATATCATTTGTCTCGTCTGTGCCATACACGCGCCAAATATTGCACGAAACTTTGTTTTGTACAATATTGTCTGTGCATCTATAACCACCTTTACAGTTTGTTGAGAATCCCAATGCTGCCTTTATGTAGTAGGTTATTTGTTGGTTATCCTATACCAGAATGTTGTAAGAAAATGCAGGTGCTAGTTAGGGTTTCTAACACATCTTTTGCCACGGTTAACCTGGCCTGCCAGAGTAACAGAGGATCTCCCAATGAGCCCCAGCCTAGGTCAGTTTCCATCAGCCATTTGTTATTTCCATAACAGCCATATATGCCATTTTCTAGTCTACCTTTAACTTCCTGTAAATGCAAGGTCTAGTTATCTGCTCTCCTCTTCAAGAAATACGGTTCGATTTTGACTGAAACAACAACGTTATTTATTTATTTTTTTAATAAGGATCCTGTAACAAGGAAGAAAAGGTAGTCATGCCTTGTTGGTACCAAGACCCTAGTCTGGAATTTCAACATGGGCCCGATATTTTATCAAATTTGCCTGGGCAACCCCGAGCCGCATACGTAAGTTTGATAGAGGGTAACACTTTATTCTCTAAGCTGACCCAAATCTTCAGAAGTGGGGTATCCTTTCCCATCTATCTCATTATCACCACCTTTTTAGCATAGAATACTAGTGCTCTCATGACGACCGAGTCCAGTTTAGGGGGAGCAAGTCCTCCACTAGCCCCAAAAGACAGACCTCAGGGGAGCACACTTGAGGTAAATTTAAGTTGTCTGCTAAATATTTCATAACCTTCTCCCAGAATCTATGCACTGGGGGAGAATTCCATGCCAGGTGTAAAAAAAGATGCCCCAACCTCCCCACATCGTGGGCATATACCTCCAGTCCGCCCTCCCATAATCTGGATTTCCGCCGGTGTGACATATATTTGATGAGCAAATTTAAATTGGATCAGTCTGTCTCGTAATGAAATCAAATCACCATACAACGAATCAGTGACTTCTACCCATTGCTACTCACGAAGAGCTGGCAGAGATTGCTGCCATCTTCTTTGAGCCTTGGCAAAGGGGGGGGGGATAGTGGCTATCAGCGCCTGGTATAGCCTTGATGTTAATTTACTTGGCTCCGGGTTATGCAGTATCTGTTCCACCAGGGGTTGACATATTCTATTTCTAAGGACATCCCCATGAAAATTCACACCTCTATGAAAAGTCTTGGAGAGCTTTCACGTGTGGAAGATTAGAGTTCCGCCAGAGAGGCAGAAAGGGGGAAATTATTGGTGGCACATGCCCCGCAATTGCCCAGGCAGTTCTCCAGGCTCTAAAGGGGGTGGTCAGCGTAGAGGAGCAGTCTTCATAATCCCTTAAGTAATGTTTTTATTTTATTGTAGACATTGTCTATACTGTATATATATATAATACGAAACTTCCACATTGACCATCCCTTTAAATTGATTTCCTGTTAAGAAGGAACTAAATTATTGTTGTGTATGCTACAAAACAGCAATATAAGAGATGCTTGCATCTACAGTATATAGTTAAAGGTCACAATGTGGTGTTTCCAATCCAGTTATATATTTAGGGGCAGTTTTATCAAAGGGGACCTGTCACCAAAAAAAAATATTCAAAATCCTATTTTATCACATTAGCCAAGCAAAATGAACTTTAATTATACATATAAATTATTTGAATGTTGTTTCCTTCGATCTGGGAATTCATAATTATAACAAGCAGGCAGGAGCCATTTTGTAGACACTGTTATTAAGGCAAGCCTTGCATCATCTTAGCATTTTGTTTGTGCACCAGAATGTCCATCCCCATGCACTGGATACACAATTAAATGGTAACGAGAACGTGGGGAGAGCAGTGACATCTAGGAAGTGCTGAATGGAAAGTGAAAGTAATTGTCTGCCCCACCTTTATGCCTAAGGCATAAAGTAGGTGTTATGTTTTGGTAGCCGAGGATGAGTAGAGTATAACAGTGCTTTATTAGCAGGTTCATGCAGCCATTACACTTACACTCTAATTCTTTAACACAGTCTAGAAAGTACTAGTACACAGTATAACTCTTGTGCACAGTGACACCTACAGGTTCTTTGTATAAGAGGGTCAGACAATATTTGACTGACAGCTGAGATTTTTAAATGAGCTTACAACAGGTATGAATGCTTTAATAAATAAAAAAATGGATTTCATGTTTATTTTGAACCAAATATTCTTATTGGCTTGTCCCACGGGTTATCCTGTGCTTGATATCCCAATTGAGTCAATATGTAGAATTATGTTGTTGTGGGACAAAATCCAAGGCAGCAAACTTGACTGCAATTTTCTTTATTGGGGAGTGGAGATACACAACATATTTCTGGGTATGCCCTTTATCAAGTGTGCTTACAACAGCTATGAATGCTTTAATAAATCAAAAAAATTGGATTTCATTTTTAATTTGAAAAAGGACTTTTCTAAGGGTCCACTTTAAGGGTCGAATAGTAAACTTGAATTCGAATTTGCAAATTGTTTTTTGGGGTCAAAATTCACACATTTGAATCTTCAAATTTAAATTTGAATGTGAGATTTATCACACCTGAGTCATGAAAAATAATTCAAATTCGAATATTTGTCACCCAAAACCTGTCTAGTTCATTCACTAGTCAATGGCAGCAGGGCCTACTCGCCTCAGGCGGCAGCGCCCCCCTGGTTGCCAGGGGCAGCAAAAATGCTGCTCCTGGTAACTAAAAGCTGAATTTCTGGTTTTCAACCCAGAAATTCGGCTCTTCTAGTGCAGAGAGCGCAATTGCGCTCTCTGCACTAAGCGACATGGCGGGGGCGGCATAATGGCTAGAATCGCTCCTGAATGGCAGAGATGTTATGTTAATTACCTTCCTGACATTCAAATTTTTTTCAGAGGGAAAAACTCAATTTGAACTTGATTCAGATTTTCGGGTCTGGACTATTCGATCAAATATTAGACGTTGATATTTTTTTTTTCATTTATTAGAGTAAAAAAATTCACAAAAATTCTATTTTGACCTTTGATAAATCTGCCCGTTAATGTTGCTTTCTCTCTCGGTTGCACGCAGCTAATGCCTTCTCTTTTCAAAAGCCAGAAATTACAAGTGTAATTCTGATCTTCCTACATACAAAATCTTGGGCTTTGTCTTTGTCAGAGAGGAAATCCTTTTAATAACCACATTCATGCTGTCAAGAGCTTTGAAACATATCGCTCACTGGCGATCAATGTTTTGTATTATTTGCCAAGACTGAAAGTCAGTACAGTTTTAATCTCCCAGGATTCCAGCTCCCTACATTATAAATTTCATATTATGGTTAATAATTGTCAGCTGAGACTGGAAATATGTGAGCTGATCAATATCACACTTTGGAATTAATCGTTGGAAAAAAGGCTGAGCAGCTCTGGGGTGAGTGATGGATTTTATTTAAATAGGATTCATTTTGCAAACACCTATTTTTTGATTAGACTTGGGATCAGCATTGGTGATGAACCTCCTGAAATTATTCTTATGCTGACGCCCAGGCAGGTATTTCAATAGTAATCCTTAAAAGTCACTGTGAGTTTGTTCTTGGAAATAATTATAAAAGGTACATGAACATTTAAACACTTATTGTTTTTTTTCTTTGAAGACCGAATTAGGCAAGCATGAAAGTGCTTTGTACTTGAAAGGCACATTTTACTTACAGTAAGAGTAATATAAGGCCATTGTTATGTTTGTGAAATGTTTTGTTTATAAGTTATTGCTTGCTAAGGCATGCAATCTGATAGCTTGATCACTGGGTCAAATAAAAACCTCTTATAATGGTTATGTTCTCCTGTTAGAGTAAGACATAGTCTGAAAGGCGTTAAATTGCCACCCAGAATAGAAATTAAATGTAATCCCCATCTGGGCCTGTGTGAAGCATATTGACAGTTTTGTCTGTACTTGGACAGACTTTACTTGGCTTCTCTTGAATGAACTGGTATCAGATCTTCCTGTGTAAAGGACCAAGGTCAAAATTGTAATTACAATTTTCAAATTTTTTTTATGGTCAAAACTCTCAAATTTGAATTGTGAATAATCCAAACTCGATTCGAATTTTAATTCGAATATGAATTGGAAAATCGAGATTTATCAAACCGTTACCCTTGTAACAATTCGAATTTGACTTTCCCTGGTCACTATGGCAGCATCCACACCTATGGGTTTATCCCCGCCCTCACTTTGTTATAGGACAGAAGTTAATTAGATTAATTAACTACTCTATATGACCCCCTTCCCCCCTCAGCTCACTGTCTTTTTTCTGTCCTCGCTTTTTTTCGGGCCTTTTTGTGGGCCAAGATTTTCTTTTATGGCTCACATGGACCCAAGATTTGGGATCCCATACCTGGGAAGTTGGCCTCTCTTCCTGGTAGGGCTTTGCGGGAGTATTTCCTCTCAGAGGAGATCAGCAAGCCACCCCCGTTACTAGGCAGCCCGGGGTATCATGCTCCTTATTCTCTGGGAGCTTCTATACCTGCGTCTAAGACCAGGTCACGGGCGGCACTTAGCTAGGGACGAGTTTCCGGAAGTACGTTATTGACCGATGCGTTCCAGCTTGGTGCGCATGATGTCACTTCCGGGTACGCGTCACTTCCGGTTTTCGCATAGCGCGAACACGGAAGTGTTTTTAAAAGTCGCGCGGTTAGCTAGTTTCTTTCTCCTCAGAGTCCTAGCAGTTGCGTTCAGCTGTTGCAGGTATTTATTTTGCCTGGAAGCTCCTTTGCTTAGCTTTTCTTTGAGGTAAGACGTCTTTATGTTTTTTACCTTATAGATATGGAGATTAATCCTCAAGTGCCTAGTAGCCCAGAAAATGCTGCCACAGATATTAGGAGGTGAGCCATGTTAGGTAAGTGTGCTGTTAATGGGAAAAAAAGAGTGCATATATTTATTCTTCTCTTACTGGCTTTATTGCGGTGTGCCTGCCCCAAGAAAATCCCTATCAAAAGAGAAGAATAAGATTTGTGTGGCATGTGATAACACAGCCTTAAAACATTCAAAATTGTGTGAGCGATGCACAAGAAGATTGGCTGGTGATGCAGCTGCAGACACTGCTGATGTTATGAGATGGATCAGAGAGGCAGTTATAGAAGGAGTTACTCTTGCTACAAAGCGTAATAACGAAGATATAATGCAGGATAATGGTGCCTCAACTTCACGGAGAGGTCAGATGTCTGCAGGATGGCAGTCACCTACAGAGTCTGCTGAAGATGAACTTGAAGAAGAACAACTTAGTTCAACCTTTGATATGTCTCTAGTAGAGCCTTTAATCAAAGCTGTTAGAGCACAGCTAGAACTCCCGGAAAAGGCGGAGCAACAAACATCCTCTTCAAATCCGTTTAAGTTTCTAAAAAGAGAAAGGTCGACTTTCCCTTTACATGAGGTAATTAAGGAAATTATCTTAAAAGAGTGGGAAAAGACGGATGCTAAATTTCCTATTCCTCCAAGGGTACAAAAACTATATCCTTTTACAGCAGAAGAGGAGATTATTTGGGAGAAAACTCCTAAGGTAGATGCAGCAGTGTCCAGGCTTTCCAGCAAAACACTTTTACCGGTGGAAGATGTAATGTCCTTCTTAAACCCAATGGATAGGAAGATGGAATCATCTTTAAAGAAGACTTATTTGGCTTTAGGAGCTACATGCAGACCAGCTTTAGCACTGACTTCAGTAGCCAGAGCAATGCAGATGTGGCTACAAAATGTGGAACTGGCCTTAAAAGAGGGAGTTAATAGAAGAGACATAATCGAATCCTTAGCCGAATTAAAATTGGGTACAGATTTTGTCACGGAGGCCTCAGTAGACATGGTTAGGTCATCATCTAGAGCTATGGCCCTGTCAATTGCAGCAAGAAGAGCGCTGTGGTTAAGGGCATGGAATGCTGATAAGGCTTCTAAAATGAATTTGTGCAACTTACCATTTGAAGGGCAGATGCTCTTTGGAACCAAATTGGAGGATATAATTAAGAAGGTGACAGGGGGAAAAGGTGTTTTTCTGCCTCAAGAAAAGAAAGTGTTCAAGCCGTCGGATTTCCGAACAGACAGATCATCCTTTCGGAACAAAGGTAATTTTCCAGAACAAAGAAATTTCAGGTTTTCAAGACAACCAACTCAGTGGAGAGGAGGTCAATCTTCACTATTTAAAAATCAAAGAGGAAGAGGAACAGAGGTTAAATCAACAAAAAGATTCTGAATACTTGACAGTCCATGCTTCAGGGATACCCAGGATGCTAACATATTTTGTAGAATTGTGGACAAAGTCGATAAGCGATCGGTGGGTATTGCAAACTCTAAGTCAAGGCTATTACTTGGAATTCAAGGAAGTGCCGAAGTACAATCACTTTGTATTATCAAAGATTCCCAATGCAACAGACCAGAGAAAGGTGATGTTAAGTTATGTTCAACAGTTGTTAAAGGACGGAGCCATTTTGCCTGTTCCCAGAGAGTTTCAAGGACAAGGGATTTACTCAATCCTGTTTATGTTGATGAAAAAAACAGGAGATTTTCGTCCAATACTGGATTTAAGGTCAATCAATGTGTTTCTGCAAATAAGAAGGTTCAGGATGGAATCCATTTATTCAATAATAAAGGAAATCCAGATAGGAGACTGGCTTCTATCTTTAGATTTAAAAGATGCTTATTTTCATATCCCAGTGGCTGTCTCGCACCAAAAGTTCCTAAGATTCGCTTTAAGTCAGGATCTACATTACCAGTTTACTTGTCTTCCATTCGGCCTTGCGACGTCACCTCGAGTGTTCTCAAAAGTCCTACAGACACTTATCGCAAAGATCAGAAGACAAGGAATTCAAATATTTCATTATTTGGACGACATTTTGATGAAGTCGCAGGACCCACAAGTATTAACAATACAAAGGGATGTAGTCATCAGGATCCTTCAAGATCATGGCTGGGTTTTAAATCTGGAGAAGAGTCAGCTGGTTCCTTCCCAAGATCTGATATATTTGGGAGCCAGGTTTCTAACAGTACAGGGTTTAGTGACTCTACCAGACAAAAAGAAGGAGAAAATAAAGGCAACAGTCAGAGATCTGATGCGGAGGCCTTGGAGCTCAGCTCGGGAAGTGAGCAGTGTATTAGGTCTCCAGACTTCAACATTCCCTATGTTAAAATGGGCACGGTGGCAGATCAGACCACTACAGAGCATGTTTTTGAGTCAATGGAATTCAATTGTGCAGGACTGGAATCAAAGAATTTTTATGCAAGTAGAAACCAAAGACAGGTTGAAATGGTGGATGTTGGAAAACAATCTGTCCAAGGGACTTTCTTTAGAGGCAGTCAAATGGAAGGTGCTAACAACAGACTCCAGCCCGTACGGATGGGGTGCACATGTGGAAGGTTATTGTCTACAAGGTCTGTGGAAAACGGAGGAACAAGTACTGCCAGCCAATGTGTTGGAGCTGAGGGCAGTATGGAAGGCGATTAAGCAATGTGGTCGCAAGTTGAAAGGAGCAGCATTGTTAGTCAAGACAGACAACATGGCAGCAGTTTCTTATATAAGAAAACAAGGAGGGACTCACAGCCAGAGTCTCATAAAGGAGTTGCATCCGATCACGACTTGGGCGGAGTCGAATTTACAGGACATATCAGCCATTCATCTCCCAGGAAAACAAAATGTGCTAGCAGACTTTCTAAGTCGTGCAAGGATAAGCAAGTACGAATGGGAGTTGAATCCCAAAGTGTTTATTCAGATTGTACAGAAATGGGGTCTGCCGGATGTGGATCTGATGGCCACGACGAACAATCGGAAAGTCGACACATTCTTTTCCCGATTCCCCTGCAATCAGACAGCAGCAGTGGATGCTCTCCAGCAGGATTGGAGTGTAGGTCTCCTATATATCTTTCCTCCAACACCTCTAATCCCTCACATACTGAGGAAGATCAGGGCAGAGAAAGCGGACATAATTGCAATAATTCCAGATTGGCCAAGGAGAAGTTGGTACCCAATGCTCAGATCCTTGGTAATAAGGAGCCCCTGGAGACTGCCTCAAAGGGAAGATATCTTGAGTCAGGGTCCTGTCAGGCATCCCAATCCTCATGTCTTATGCCTCACAGCTTGGAGGTTGAGAGGGAAAGGTTAAGTAAGGAGGGCCTTTCTAATCAGGTAATCAATACGATGCTGTCTGCTAGAAAGATTTCTACAAACAGAACGTATGATAGAATCTGGAGCATCTTTTCAGACTGGTGTAAAGAAAGGAAAATAATTCAAGAACAAGTAAATATTATGCAGATTCTCGACTTTTTACAGGCAGGTTTTGATAAGGGTCTAAGTCTGAGAACCCTAAAGTTACAGATGTCTGCTATTTCAGACCTCCAGTAAGAGCACTGTCAGCAACCTGGAATCTGCCGTTGGTATTACAGGCTCTTACAGAAGAACCTTTTGAACCTCTTAAGGAAATATCGCAGATGTTTCTCACAATTAAAACTGTGTTCCTTACAGCAATAACTTCCTCAAGGAGAGTCAGTGACTTGCAGGCTTTGTCGTCGGTTTCGCCTTTTACTGTAATTCAACCTCATCAGGTAATATTAAGGCCAGTGCCTGGGTATTTACCTAAGGTTGTATCAACTTTTCATGTCAATCATGAATCAATTTTACCAGCTTTCTGCCCAGATCCTGTATCAGAACAGGAAAAGAAATGGCATATGTTGGATCTAGTTCGCTGTATTTCCATTTATTTGGAAAAAACGAGGGAATGGAGAAAGTCAGACAGACTTTTTGTGGTCCCCGATGGTGCCAGGAAGGGACAAGCAGCTTCAGTGGCTACTTTGAGCAGATGGATTTTGAAATGTATTCATTTGGCTTACAAGGCGAAAGGGTTTCAATCTCCTAAAGGGGTTAAAGCACACTCCACAAGATCTTTGAGTACTTCTTGGGCTTTTCAGGCGAATGTTGAGCTGGAAAAGATTTGCTAGTCTGCATCTTGGTCTTCAACAAACACATTTCTAAATCACTATCATGTAAATTTATTTACTTCAGAAAAAACTTCCTTTGGTAGGAAAGTACTGGAAACGGTCCAGTTGGCCGATTAATAAAATTTTCAGTTATGCATATAAATGGTGTAAGTGTTTATATTATGAACCCACCCTGTTCGGACTGCTAAGGTACTGACCCATAGGTGTGGATGCTGCCATAGTGACCAGGGAAAACGGAAAATTTTATCATACTTACAGTAATTTTCGTTTCCTGGTTACTATGGGCAGCATTCACACCAAACCCTCCCACTATAATCTCGGACATCAAAAGACAGTGAGCTGAGGGGGGAAGGGGGTCATATAGAGTAGTTAATTAATCTAATTAACTTCTGTCCTATAACAAAGTGAGGGCGGGGATAAACCCATAGGTGTGAATGCTGCCCATAGTAACCAGGAAACGAAAATTAGGTAAGTATGATAAAATTTTCCGTTATTCACCACCTAAAACCTGCCGAGTTCATGTATAAGTCAATGGGAGAGGTCCAGTGACCAATTTAAAGATTTTACTAGCCTTCCTGACATTCGAGTTTTTTTCTGAGAAAAAACTTGAATCGAGTTTAGTCTAATTTGATTCGAGTTTTCAAGTCGGTAATATTCGTTCGAGTTTTAGATATTACATTTTTTTTATTAAATAACCTTCCAATCTAATTTTGAGTATATTCGAATTTATTAGAGTTAAAAAATTTCACATGAATTCGAAATTCGACCTTTGATAAATTTGCCTCTCAATATGTTATAGAATAGTTAATTCTAAGCAACTTTTCAATTGGCTTCCATATTTTCTTTTTTATAGTTTTTGCATTATTTGCCGTCTTGAAATTTTCGAATTTCAAATGGGGTCACTGAACCTATCTAAAGATCAAATGCTCTATAAGGCTATTTAGTCCTCTTTTATGCATATTCCAGTCTCTTATTCAATTTGGACCCTATCAACCAGACTGCTGTAATTGCATACTGGAGAGCCGCTGAATAAAATGCTAAATAACTCAAAAACCACAAATAATGAAAAATGAAAACCAATTGCAAATTGTCTTAGAATATCACTCTCTACAGGGGTGCTTCGCCAATGAGGCAAGCTGAGGCTGTCGCCTCAGGCGGCAGCGCCCCACTAGGTACCAGGGGTAGCAAAAATGCTGCTCCTGGTACTTTAAGAGCGAATTTCCGGGGGAGGGGGCAGCAGCAACTGCTGCTGCCTCAGGCGGTGGAGGGGCCAGGATCGCCCCTGACTCTCTACATACTAAAAGTTAATTTAATGGTGAACAACCTTTAATTAATGAATGATAAAGTCTGATTGGCCTCAATAGAAACCCAAATGTATAGGCTCAGACTTCTGCACCGGGGACAATTCCACAGTGGTTACTATGGGACCCTACAGATTCTTGTAAGACCCATCTTTAGGGTGAATGATCAAATAATTTAATCTTCCAAAAGATTCTAGGTTGTAGTCTCCTGAATTCTCAGCTTCAGTCAATTAAGTCTCATTTACCTGCCATATAATTTTATATACTTCTTGATGGTAACAATGTCCCTTTTTTCTGTGACACCATTTCTTTCAACAAGCAGAGCTGGTTGTAAGTGTCTTCAAGCACTGAAGGGGTTAAAACTTTCCTGGGTCATTTTCTTGGCCCCCTGATAATATGTGAAGGCATCTCACAGAAGAGCCTGGGCAGCAGATGCTGAAACCTTTAGGCAGTCTGTTGACCTGCTTCATACCCAGCTGGTTAGCCAAGAGAGATGGTTATTGCAGCTCTATGGGGAGCTGAGCACCTGCTCCCACGCATGTGCTTTTCTATGTACATTATAAAAACAAGTCCCATATTGCTCTGGCTCATTCCCAGTACTCATACAACTGCAACCCTAGCTGACCCATTTTTGCTTCTACTTTCATTGCTTTGCTCAACAGAGACTGCTTGGAGTAGTGTGGATGTATTGTGACATTCATATATATATTTTTGTAACGTTTTGTAGACTTCTATGTTGTTATCCCCCCCCAAGGGATATTTTATGGCCAGTAACCTACCCAAATGATCCTTAAAACATAATTAATACAGGTATGGTACCTGTTATCCAGAATGCTCGGGACCTGGGGTTTTCCAGATAACGGATCTTTCCGTAATTTGGGTCTTCGTACCTTATGTCTACTAGAAATTAATTTAAACATTAAATAAACCCAATAGGCTGGTTTTGCTTCCAATAAGGATTAATTATATCTTAGTTGGGATCAAGTACAAGCTATTGTTTTATTACTACAGAGAAAAAGGAAATCATTTTTAAAAATTTAGATTATTTGGATAAAATGGAGTCTATGGGAGACAGCCATTCCGTAATTCGGAGCTTTCTGGATATTGGGTTTCCAAATAAGGGATCCTATACCTGTACATGGTTAATGCTTCTTTGTCAAGTACAGGTATGGGATCCGCTATCCAGAAACCTGTTATGCAGAAAGTCCAGGATTACGGAAAGGCTGTCTCCCTTAGACCATTTTATCCAAAAATAACACATTTTTAAAAAAGGATTTCTTTTTTCTCAGTCATAATAAAACAGTAGCTTGTACTTATAATATTATTAATCCTTATTCGAAGCAAAACCAGCCTATTGGGGTTATTAAATGTTTATATGAATTTCGAATAGACTTAAGGTATAAAGATACAACTTATGGAAAGATCCGTTATCCAGAAACCCGTTAACCAGAAACAAACGATTTCCCTTTTCTCTGTAATAATAAAACAGTAGCTTGTACTTGATCCCAACTAAGATATAATTAATTCTTATTGGAAGCAAAACCAGCCTATTGGGTTTATTTAATGTTTACATGATTTTCTTGAAGACTTAAGATATGAAGATCCAAATTACGGAAAGCTCCATTATCCAGAAAACCCCAGGTCCCAAATATTCTGGATAACAGATCCCATACCTGTATGACAAGTTTAGTCTTAGAATATCTGAAAATAACAATTTAAATGAGCTCAATCAGACACAGGCGGCATTGCATGCAATTTCTGAATTGTGTTTAAATGTTAATGATTGTTGCACTGGACAATGAAAAGGGTAATATGAACTCCATTTAATACTGAAAAAAAAGCGGCTGATATACTGTAGGGTTGCCACCTGTCCGGATTTTTCCCCGGACAGCCCGGTATTTGGAAGGGCTGTCTGAGTGAAACCTTCCTGTCCAGATTTCCAAATTAGGAAATCCGGACAGGACATTGAATATAATAACACAGTCCCCGCCCCTGACATCACCAGCCCCACCTCTGACATCACTGGTCCTGCCCCGCCTCCGATGTTATCCACCCCGCCCCCTGCCTGTTTTCTGGCAACCTTGGGCTGATACCATTTTGTATGCATCCATTAAGCTGTAATGTTTCTATTGCAGTAGATGGAAGCAAGTGTATGCCCCCAACACCTTTTATCTGCACAAGGTTTTGTTTACCCTGCTACATGTCACTACTTGGTGTGGTGATTACCATTTGCCTCACAAATTAAATAAGCAGGGCATTTTGTCCTTGGATAATATGATACATATAAATATGTTAAGTAGAAAAATTTGGATAATATTGACATTTCTGTATTAAATTAAACAAATACAATTTTTCCTGTATAGGTTTACCTAGTGCTATCAATTTTCTATAGCATCTCTATAATTGCCTTGTTTTTGGATCCATGTAAAACAGGCAGAAAATTCAATTTCTGATTGAAAAAAGGGTTGTGAGGCCTTGGGCAATACATGGAGTTGGGTGAGCATTGTCTGCTGAAGCAGAAAGGGTCGGCAGTGGCTCATTGTGCACTAGCATTTGGAAAGCATTGCTCTATATATATATATATATATATATATATAGAGATTCCAATGGTTCCAGCACACCGACGCTGAGGTATAATATACCCAGGTGCTATTCCATGCCAAATATTCAGTAATCCACAGAATCAGGAATGCACACTGGGAATTTAAAATATCTTCATCTTTATTAAATCATCTTTAAAAAGAAAACAGGTCAACGTTTCGGTCCCCTGCTTGGACCTTTATCAAGACCCAGAATCTTATTTAAAATCACTTTAAATAGTTAAAAGCAAAAAAAATTAACCAATCAGTGAACAGCCTCATTTTGGTGCATGACATCACAAAAACTCCTTCCTTCAATAGGTTAATTATATCCATGTGTATTTTTTTAAACATCTATGCAACAAAAGTATCCAGAAAACACATACTATATCGTTTTATTACAATGTTATTAAAATGTTGCAACTACAGAAATTATCTCTGGCTAAGGAAACAGGAGAGGGACCAATATTCATTCAATCCATGTGGTGAAAGAGTATTTAATTTTTTGATCCAAAAGACCTCCCTCTGTAGCAATACCTTTGATCTGTCTCCTCCCCTGCTTAAGGGGGGGACATGATCAATCGCAATGTATTTAAATGTTAGGGAGTCTGTGGCCCATTTCTAAATAGTGTTTCGCTACAGGCTTATTAGTCTTACCATCTCTAAACGCCACACTTATTGCAGACCTGTGTCCATCCATTCTCAACCTGAGCGTTAGATCAGTTTTCCCTACATATGACAAACCACATGGGCAGGTGATCAAATAAATTACATGAGTTGTTAAACAAGTGATATGATGTCTTATAGCAAATCGTTCACCTGTATGTGGGTGTGTGAAACTACTGCCTGGATTCATAAATCGACATGATGTGCAGGTGGGGCACCTAAAACATCCATGTTTTCTGTCTGGGAGCCAACTATTACTAGCTCCTTGGTAGCAATTCAATGGGTCAGTTTTAACTAACAAATCCCTTAAATTAGTTCCTCTCTTGTATCCAACCATCGGTGGATTTGGAATTTTTGCAGATAAGCAATGATCAGATTTAATAATATTCCAATTCTTTTTAATGCTTTTACAGATCTCTCTAGAGGCTCCATTGTATGTGGTACTAAATATTAAATTTGGAGGCTCCCTAATAGTTGTAACTGAATTACTCGTCCTATCCTTAGCAGTTTTTAAAGCTCGCTTAAGTACCTTAACAGGATATCCTTTCTGTCTAAAGCTATCCCATATATCATTGATCTGACTAGATCTATGTCCCTCCTCTGTATTATTTCTCAATACCCTACAAAATTGTGAAATTGGTAGGGAACACTTAGTGGCCCAGGGGTGGTCACTGTTATAGTGAAGTAAGACATTTTTGTCCGTTTTCTTACGGTATAGGGTGTACCCTAACCTTGTCCCTTTACGAAAAATCTGCACATCCAGAAAATTAACATACTCCTCATGTATATTAAAAGTAAATTTGACTGGGGATGGTAGACCATTCAAACACTCTACCATGTCATTAAATTCAGCAAGGGACCCCCGCTATATATATATATATATATATATATATATATATATATATATATATATATATATATATATATATATATATATATATATATATATATATCCTTCCCTGACGAAGATTCTAGTAAGGAATCGAAACGTTGGTCTTTAAATAAACCTGCACTTTATTTAACCAGATGTTGATGTGAAAGTCTCCTTGGTGTGCCGTCATCTACGGGACTATTCGAATTTTTCAAGACTGGCACCCAGGATGTGTAGATACTCGTGGTTGTGCATTCCAAGTCGCTGGATATATCTATATATATATATATATATATATATATATATATATATATATATATATATATATATATATATATATATGTATATATATGTGTGTGTGTGTGTGTTAAGTATCTTGGGTCGTTCCTCTTAATTTAAAATAATATAGCACAGAGCTGGAAGGGAGCAGACCATAGGCAGACCGTTCATACAGGGATCCCTGCCAATTCACAGGGCTCATGGTGCTTCATAGATTGCACAGCTTTGCCTGCACCTGGGCCTCCACTATCATAGTTGCGTTACTGTCACAAGCCACTGGTTGGGAACAACTGTTCTAGACCTTTGGTAAATTGTGGGTCAATGAGTAACTCCTCGATTCCTTGGTACAATTCCTAAAACCAATCCGAGAATTTGAGCAAGAAAGAGAGTTAGCTCTATGCTACATTTTCTGTGTACACAGCAGCAGTGTATAACAACAACAATAATGTAATGATTATATTTCAGCAAAATCAAAGACTTTCTGTCCACCTAATGATCCTTTGTCACCACCGCCTCCCTTTTCTTTAATAATTCCTCTTTCTTTCAATTCCCAATCAGAACTGACAGAAAACTAAAAGATAGAGAGAGACAGAAAAAATGACTTTATAGCTGACAAGCATGAATTAAATTTGCCCCGCGAAATTACAGACAAACCCACAGTCATTCTGAAAAAGGTTTCACCTTTTTGGACAGAAAGTCATTTTCTCACATTACCTGAGACTTCGTTTTTTTAAATCCTTTCTTAATTTATTTATTTATTTTTCAATTTGCCGCTTTTAGACAAATCCTTTGCCATCAAGCACGAGGCAAATGAATCTGTCTGAGAAATATTGAAAATTTAATGTATGTTAAAAGGGTATTATGTTTCCAAGCAAAATTTACATGGAAATATGACATTAAAATATTTTTAGCTTGCACAAACCCAGGGGCTTAAATATTATAATATAGAGACATTTTTATCATTTTAAAATGAATTAGCATTGCAAGATTTCTTATATATGCATGTTGAGTTAATGCATAAAGATGTAAAAATAGCTGGAGGCAGTTATTCCCTTGACATTGAAATCACATGCTGGAAACCCACATCACTTAGAAATGGGTGAACTCTGCAAACGGACAGTCTTAATGCAGGGGCCTAAATGGCTTTTAAACAAAATATATAGTATGTTGGTATCTATTAAAATAGCCCTCAATTGCAGTCTTGCGGGCTGGTTTTCACTTAAAAGGTGAATTACACATTTTTTTAGACAGCTTTAAAAGGCCTATAATATTAAAAGTATAAGTGCTTTATGTAGATTGCAAACAAAAAGTTCTTTTCAGCTTGAAGTTGTTACAGTCTTATCTTGGTTCCGGAAATACAAATAATTTTTTGGCAGCTTTGTAGCTAAAGATGACTGAAGACACTCAGTATAGTCTAGCTTCTTTCATCAGGGCTTTCAATATGTGCAGACCTTCAATATAGTCTAGCTTCTTCCATCTGGGATTTCAATGTGTGCAGACCTTCAATATAGTTTAGCTTCTTTTATCAGGGCTTTCATGGGGTTTAGACTTTCAGTATAGTCTAGCTTCTTTTATCAGTGTTTTCAAGGGTGAAGACCTTTAATATAGTCTAGCTTCTTCCATCTGGGATTTCTATGTGTGCAGACCTTCAATATAGTTTAGCTTTTTTTTATCAGGGCTTTCATCGGGGTTAGACCTTCAATATAGTCTAGCTTCTTTTATCAGTGATTTCAAGGGTAAAGACATTCAATATAGTCTAGCTTCTTCCATCAGGACTTTCAATGTGTTCAGACCTTCAATCTAGTCTTGCTTTTTTTAACAGGGCTTTCAGAATGTGCAGCTAGTCCAGCTTCCTTATCAGGGCTTTCAGTGGGTGTAGACCATCAGTTAAGTATAGCTTCTTCCATCATGGTTTTCAGTGGGTGTAGACCCTCATACAGTGTCCATAAGGAGGGGCAGAGACCCTCATATAGTCTAGATTCTTCCACCAGGGCTTTCAGTTGGTGCAACCCTCTGTATAATCTAGTTTCTTCCGTCATGGATATACAGTAGTCTAGCTCAGTGGGTGTAGACCCTCATACAGTGTCCATGAGGGCTGTAAGGGGGCATATACCCTCATATAGTCTAGCTTCTTCCATCAGGGCTTTCAGTGGGTGTAGACCCTCATATAGTCTAGCTTCTTCCACCAGGGCTTTCAGTGGGTGCAACCCACCATATAATCTATTTTTGTTCTGTCATGGCTTACAGTGGTTATACACCCTCAGTAAAGTCTAGCTTCTTCCATCAAGGCTTTCAGTGGATGTATACCTTCAGGTCTTACAGTGGGTGTAGACTTAACATTATAGTCTACATTCTTTGATCATTGTTTTCAATGTGTCCTCGCCAGGGGTGGATGTTACACTAGCTGGTGTTCAAAAGATGTTCCCTTTTCTTCTAAATATTATTATGAATCTAGTTTATAACTCCTACATATTATTCAGTACTTTACAGACAATCTACATCAGTCACTGACATTCTCAGTGTCTAAGGTCTATCTATCACATTCATAGAACACAATAGAATCATTGTTAAAAGTAGCCATGTGGTATGTATCTGGCATGTAGAAGCACCTGTTGGAAACCCATGGAAGGATAGAGCCAAACATACAGAGGATGAAAAGACTACAGACACATACCTCTGCTGCCTTCTCTAACTCTGGCCCTGTGCATTTACTGACGAGCAAACACTGGATAATCTATGAACCAAAAATTTTGACTTCAGTTGTCCAAACAGTTGTAAAGTTTTGAAAAGAAGCAGGTTAGGGTAATGTATATGCTGTTGCAAAGATAGAAACATCTTAGCAGCTATGAGCTGGACCTAGGATATTACCAAGGCACCAAAACTTGATCTAGGTTGATGGAACCACAATAAATCCTGTACCTGCTCTAACTATATATGTGATATTTGTGATTACATTTTTTAATTCAACTGAAAAAAAAAATGTATTATTGGCAGACAATGCAATAATAAAATGTTTCAGCTGTATTTAATACAGAGCATTTCTTAGCACAGCCAGCTGCATGCAGATCTGACAACAAATGGAGAGAGACGGTGAGACAGATAAGTAGTCTTTAAAAAAAAATTGACAGATATATAGAGAGATATATAAAGTGGGAATTCTAACCTGATTGAGAAGATAAAAATATAGATAGCTCAGGGACGGCAGCAAAGTAATGGGAACATGTAGACAGGATAGACAGATATATGGGAGACAGATACCATCGATATATACCTTAGACTCATGCTATGATAGTGTAGAGAGTTGTATACATAGACTACTACAGAGAGAGAGAGAGAGAGAGAGAGGGAAAGGGATAATGTACAATCTTTCTAACTTCTAATATCTGTGTAGATAGTTACTGTACACAGTAGATACTCCAGGGAAAGGACAGACTTAACATGATAGATGATTAGCTAGTAGATACAGGCCGGATTTACACACTGGGTGCCCCTAGACCAGCTCTCGCGTCTCGCGTCTCGCCAATCCCCCCTTCCATGTCTCTCCACCGTCTCCCTCCCCTTCCCTGCCTTCCTCTGGGTCCCAGTCCCCCTCCCCTTCCTCCTCTCCCCCCCCCTTCACCTCTACTTCCTCTTCCACTCTCCTTCCTCATCTCCCTCAAATTCCCCGCCTTCCTCCCCATCTCTCACCCCATCCCCCTCTAGGGTTGCCACCTTTTCTTGAAAAAAATACTGGCCTTCCTATATTTTTATGCATTTCCCCTATTAATAACATTGGGGTCAATACCGGTCAGGTGGCAACCCTATCCCTCTGCCCTTCCCCACCTTCATCCCTGTCTCCCTACCCTTCCACCTCTCCTTCCTTGCCTCCCTCCGCTTCCCCTCGCCTTCCTCTTCCCCTCTCCTTCCTCGTCAACCTCCCATTCCCCACCTTTCTCCCCATCTCTCTCCTACTCTCCCTAAATTTTTCTGCCTTTCTTCCCTTACCCAGGCCCGGATTTTGGGCTTGGTTCTAGGCGCACACACACGTTGGAGCACTAAGGATTACACGTACAGGAGTATGTGTCCCCAATGCTGCTTAGGTTGCAGCTAGGGTTGCCACCTTTTCCGGAAAAAAATACCGGTCTTCCTATATAATTTTCCTATATAATTTTCCTATATCATTTTTCCCTATTAATAACATTGGGATCAACCATAATTTTTACCGGCCAGGCCGGTAAAATACCGGCCAAGTGGCAACCCTAGTTGCAGCTCCTATAAGCTTGCCGCCCGGGACTTTGGGGCCTAGCCACAAATCCGGGCCTGCCCTTCCCCTTCCTCGCCTCCCCCACTTCTCTTCTCCTTCCTTGTCTCCCTCCCCTTCCTAACCCTCTTTCCCATCCCCGTCTCCCTACTTATCCCCCCCATCCTCATCTCCCTCCCCTTCCTCGTCTCCCTCCCATACCCTTCCCCTTCCTGCACGTTCAGCACAGCACTGGATACTGGTGTAAGGTAGATTTGCAAATCTTTCACCCGTCTCCACTGCTCATAACTAGGCAGCCGGACAACTAAGTCTATAGGAGGCCTCTCCATTCGGATTATTTGGAAAAAATTGAGTCTAAGGGAGCTTTCTGGATAATAGGTTTCCGGATAATGAATTCCATATATTAATAGTAAAAGCAAGGCTGGATTTACATAGTGGGCACCCCAAGGCCCACTGCCGTTCGTCACCCCTGTCCCCTTCCCTTTATTTTTGCAAATTTTCATCATCTGGACCGGAGCAATGGGGATTGGCGCATATGAATTTGAGAAAATTATTATATCTCCAGCGCATCCCCAGTGTTTTTGAACCAATGTGGGTGTGGTTGGGCAGCATGCTGCCCCCCTAAAATCCTGCCGTCCTAGGCCTGGGCATAGGTGGACTTTCCACAAATCCGGGCCTGAGTAAAAGTGTACCCTGGTCTCAAGAACCCAGAAAGGGCAGTGCTGGTGAATCAGTGCACTAAAATAAGGTGGCCTATTACCAGAAAGATCTGAATTACCGAAAGGCCATCTCCCATAGGGGCAAATTCACTGACCTCTGAAAATTCGCCAGCGACGGCTTCACTCAAATCGCAATACTCCGCCAGGCATAGATTCGCCAGGACAGTGCTAATTCACTAATATCCAAAGTTGCGTCCAAGGTGCCGAACGCTGGCGCAGTTGCGCTAGAGTTACTGTGACAATCGAAACGAAGTTGCGCTACAGTTGCATAATTTGCATATGGCGGGAAGTTAAAGTTCAATGGACGTATATGTTGCAGCAAATACATTACACTACACAAAACCTAAATAAAAGACAATAGAGTTGTTATAATGCCCTACACATGTGCCCAGTGTATCGTTTATGTGCCATATGTTAGGAAATATAGGGGAAAAGCCGGTTACCTCCAAAAAAATGTATGCTCTTTTGCAGCCTATCACCCTGAAAAAATGCTAGCGTTTTTTGGCACTTGGAAACATTTTCAACTATTTTTTGAAGAAGTCCTATCTACTCTATTGCACTTCGCCTGGTCTGAGGTGGTGAAGGCAAGTCTGGCGCAAGAGGTAAGGTGCAGTTAAATCCGCATCTTAATGAATTTTCGTAGTTACGTCCATTCACCAGAGCGCAAATTCACCTGGCATTAGGGAGCGAAGTACTGCTAGAGTCTATCTCCTTCGCTAGCGAAGTTACGCTGGCTACCATCAATCACCGAAGTTCCGAAATGACGCCACGCTGGCGAATTTTCGCAAGCTTTAATCACTTCACCCTTTAGTAAATTTGCCCCATAGACTCCATTTAATCCAAATAATCCAAATATTTAGAAAGAATTTTCTTTTTTTGTAATTAAACTCTACCTTGTACTTGATCCCAACTAAGATATAATTAATCCTTATTGGAAGTAAAACCAGTCTATTGGGTTTATTTAATGTTTACATGATTTTCTAGTAGATTTAAGGTATGAAGATCCAAATTACAGAAAGATCTGTTATCCGGATAGCTGAAGCATTCTGGATTACAGGTCCCATACCTGTACTCCTTAGGGCCAATTTACTGTATGCAGGTGTGCAACTGACTGGATCCCATACACTTAGGTATATTACTTGCACCCAATGGTTGTTGCTTCTCCAGTCTGCACCTTGTAGAGCTAATATTTAAAAGGTAGACTGTATTTAGCCCCATGCTTTGCCAAATTCAATAATTCTTTGGCTTACATTGCTTGACTGAATTATCAAAAAGGTAATTATCAAAAATTATCAAAAGTTATGCAGGGGGCACCCACATATGACCCAAAAAATACCCCTCCATAATGCTGAACTGTTGGGTGCAAACAGTGGCCATAGGTACAGGCAGCTGTGTTAACCCCGGCGGTTGTTTTTTGTATTTTAGTCTGTATATGCAGTGTACACATCCATTTACTGTACAGAGCTGTGCAATATGCTGTCACTTTACAAATATGTCTTAATATCAATAATGAAATGCCTTGTACGGCTCAAGTGCTGGGTAGAACAGGACTGTCTTTTTATTAGTGTATGGATAAAATGCTTTATTGCTTCTCTAATAAATACTGTGCATTCTCTTAATACACCAGCAGCATAATCTGTTTATGAGCACTAGAAGGGTTTTTCTTGTTGTGCCTGTGGGTGATTCTGACAAAAATTTACCTCTGCCAAGACAGTTGTTATGGCACTTCGTTCTTAGTCATAAATATACTTATGAGGAAACACAACCTACTAGACACACTATAGACAGCGTTTTTCGATATTGGTGCCTACTTGTCGTCAACATCAGAAACCTATATGGGCCCCTGGAGCCAATAAAAGAAAAAACATCCAATGTTCCATATGGAAAAGCCCAAAATATCGGTTCACAGGGCACCAGCAATGTCTGGAATATCCAGAAACCTATTATCCAGAAAGCTCCAAATTACAGGAAGGTCATCTTCCATAAACTATATTTAATCCAAATAATTACATTTTGTTTTAAAAATGTTTTTTTTTCTCTCTGAAATAATAAAGCAGTATAGGTATGGGATCTGTTATCTAGAATGCTCGGGACCTGGGGTGTTCCGTATAATGGATCTTTCTGTAATTTGGATCTTCATACCTTAAAGGAGAAGGAAAGGCAAAACATAAGTAAAGCTCTATGGCAATTCTGGTAGAGTAATTACTTACATAGTGTAGTAATTCCTATCTCCCTGGTGTCTAGCTGTAGTAAACGTGCTGTAATGATAATGCGTCTGCAGGACTCCAGTCACGTCACTGAATTTCACTCTAGCTTCCTCTAGGCTGCACGAGGCAGCCTTCAGTTGCATTGGGCCAAATTCGCTTCTATTGCGCATGCTTCAGAGGCGCAGCTTTCCTCTCATCTACGACTCGCACCTGGGGTAAGGGGGAGTGTTTATTTGACGCAACGCCATTAGCGAACAAGAGGAAAAAGGAAGCCTGTTATACTTTACCAAGATGGCGGCCGCGTTTTACTGAATAAGAGCTGAATATGATACACGATTTACTAGTTTTATATACACATAGGTAAGCTAAAACCAATGCGATTTAAGACATCTAGATGATAACTTTTGAGTGAGGTAGTTCATAGCTTTTGCCTTTCCCTCTCCTTAAAAGGAACAGTAACATTAAAAAATGAAAGTGTTTTAAAATAATAGAAATATAATGTAGTGTTGCACTGCGCAGAAACACTACTATAGTTTATATAAATAATCTGCAGGACAACAGTACATTAGCACTTTAATTTTTTGATGTTACTATTCCTTTAAGTCTACGAAGAAGATTGTGTAAATATTAAATAAACCCAATAGGCTGGTTCTGCTTCCAATATGGATTGCTTATATCTTAGTTGGGATCAAGTACAAAGTACTGTTTTTTTATTATTATTATTATTATTATTATTATTATAGAGAAAAAGGAAATCATTTTTAAAAATTTGGATCATTTGGATAAAATGGAATATACGGGAGATGGCCTTTCCGTAATTTGGAACTAGATAACAGTTTTACGAATAACAGACAATACCTGTACCTGGCACTTTATCCAAACTGAGATAGTATTAAGGCTTATTGGAAGCAAAACAAGCCTACTGGGTTTATTTAATGTTTAAGTGATTTATTGGAAGACTTCAGGTATGAAAATCCAAATTAATGGAAATATCCTTTATCAGGAAAACCCCAGGTCCCAAGAATTCTGGATAATAGGTCCCATATATGTATTTTAATGCCATATATACAGAGAGAGAGAGTAATGCCAACTGCTTTTTTCCCTACAGGCTATAATGGTACAATATAATGACACAAATGAAAAACAACATATACAAGTGGTATATTATTCCTTTACATTGAAAACCTGCTGACTTTATAAGGTTAGTTAATGTAGAATGTAGCCTATTTGTAAGAGGAAGCAGTATGTCCCAGATGTGTAAAGATTAATGACTGGTACATATGTCACTATAACATTTGTGCGTTTTCTCTGTTGTGTTTCTATTCCCTCATTGCACATTGTCTATACATCCCCCTTAAAGTGACACCAAAACTCCCCGTACAAAAATACTGCTGCATGGCGACAACGTCTTGAACTGAAATCAGGAAGATAAAAAAAAGCAAATAATTTATATTTGTATAAGTATAAACTGTCAGCAAACAATCCAAGGCAAAAGGTTAGAGGATCTTGTCCATAGAAGCAAATAGTCTAACTCTAAGGAGATCGTTTGTGACATTATTCTATAGGATAATAAGGGAATGCTATACACACTAACACACTATGCTCCCTATGGTTTGTGCAAGAATAGATACAAAATGACAAAGCTCAAAAAAAATTCAGCATTGAATTATGGATGGTGAATACAGTTAAAATCAAGGCGCCGGTTCAAGTCTCAAACTGTAGATGGCAGTCAGGGTCTGTTGAGCTATAAGTGTTCGAGTCTGTTTGTAGAACAATAGCACATTAGCTGAAACTGGCCTTAAGCAAGAAAATTCCTTTAAGGCTGTGTTTGAAAGGAAAAAATCAGGTTTCCTTTGTGGAAACATCGTTTTCTGAACCCCATCTAAAAAGTGTTATTGCAGAGGGTGAACCCAACTGCCAATTTAAACCCTTTGCATAATTGTATGGCTCTTCTTATAACCTGTTGTTTATTGGATTGAAATAGAGACAGTCCTGGAACGAGAAGGGCTGCTTCTTTAATTCAGAGGCAGAATAATGAACTACAATCTTGAAAGGACTCTATTAAAAAAAAAAATCAGTGTACAGGTATGGGATCCGTTATCCGGAAACCTGTTGTCCAGACAGCTCCAAATTATGGAAAGGCCATCTCCTATAGACTCCATAATAATACGCTCCTTTATATTTCTGGAAAAAAGGCAAAATAAACTTGAACCCTTCTTTATAAAGTGCTATATTATCCCGTTAAAAGGAAATGAGATAATGGGCACAAACTGATTCTGAATTAATTATGTGACAGTATCAGGGCATCAACATGAAATTAGCAGACACGATTTTAACGCAACTGAGTGGATATTGGGGAATTTCTGGCAACTGTTAATTCTAAAAAAGCCTAAACTGTTTCCTCCCAAAGCATTGCTCAGAAACAGGTTTCATGTCATTCCACAGTTGAACAAAACTAAAAGTAATGAATGGGTTTTCCCTCCAATTCTAGTCTACGTGGGCAACACAGCAGTGCAAGGAGTTTGCATTGTCGTCTTGCAGTGCTGGAGCCCTAGGTTCACTTCTGCACTTGGTTTCTAAAGACATTGATCATGATGAGTGAATGTGATAGGGACAAGTTGATGCTGTATAAAAAGAATAATAATAATTAAAATGTTTATGATTAAATATTTAGAGACAAAATGTCATGATGTGTCTCCACTTATATCATGAGAGTACACAAGAGCTATTAATAAACTATGAATTAATTATCTAAAATCTTGTACCCCCAGTCAGATGGAGTTCTACAATCTATATAAAATGTTGCTTGCAGCCCTGGGCTTTTATATGGTCCTGGAATTCCTTTGTGACTTTTAAATATATTTACATTTTACTCCAGAGACTCTATTGTTCCTTATATTACCCTTAATGATGTAATTAATATAATAGGTGCTTAATGATGTCACGTGACTCATTTTATGGAATAATGTACCCTCCCCCCATGTTCTGCGTTCTACAGAAAATGTTTGGCATGTAGCCTGAGGTTTTTATATGGCTGTGGAATTCATTTCTTTTAAATATCCTTACATTTTACATGCAAGGCTATATTGTCCCCTATCAGGGGCATAACTACAGAGGAAACTGACCCTGCGGCGGGGGGGGGGAGGTATAGGGACCCCAGGAAGGCCTAATTCATATACAATTTCAATCAATATTGGTAAAAAAGGTCAACATCTAGACATTTTGGGGGCCTGAAAAATAATTTGCTTTGGGGCCCATTAATTTCTAGTTATGCACTTGTCCCCTGTATTACCCTTAGTGACATCATCTACTTAGTGATGTCATGATGTTATTTGAGTTACATGGCTCACTGTATGAAATAATGTACCCCCTGTTAACAAAAGTTCCATGCTATCATAGAATTCCATGATTTAGATAAAATGTTCAACCTGCAGACTTTTATATGGTCATGGAATTCCTCAGTGACACCGGAATATCCTGACATTGTCCTCTACATTGTCCATTGTCTGCTTTTAAGATTTATTAGAGAAAGCAAAGGAACAGACATTTGTTTTTTTGCCTTCTGATTGACACATATATTAATGCCTCACTTTGCTGTGCTACATCGCCGTTGCACTGTATTACGGGGAATGAGCTCTAAATACATGAACACAGAAGACTTGGCTAATTCCACCACAAAGCGATAAAAGGATTTAATTAACCCCATTGTGTTCGTGAAATTTGAGGCCCTACGACTAAATGTCCACAACGTTCGTCCCCTTCAGCTGAACATGTCATTAGGCTCCGTTGGTCCTTGGGATGATGGATTTTGGGGCTGAAATGTCCTTCGTAGTACAAAAGATTGCTTGAGGATTGTCATATAACTAGCTGACCTTCTCACTGAGGAGAAAGAAGTACGATCCTGCACGATACTTCTCAGTGAAGGACGCATATAGACATGACATTACGAGATACATTAAACTCTCTGCCACACTGTATATCAACACATTCACGGAACATATTGCTTTGGCTTACTCTCTCCCTAAGAAATAAAAAGGAACGTCGTGACATTTGTATCATTGTGCCAGGAAAGAGAGAAGGAATACACCCCAGATGGATCACACAGGTTTATCAATTTAGCAGTAGGCAGGTGTTTCATTCTGCTGGGTAATATATTTGAATCACTGCGTGAAAATATAAATGATTATTATGCTCTACTAGAAATCTGCACAGTATTTAAAAAAATGGATATTGCAACTTCTCTGGCATAATAAATATGCATATAATTTATAGATCATGGCACCGGATTTGCAAAGCAGAATTTTTTTTCCATATTTTACGATTTTAAAGGAAAATCATTGCTGCTCTTAGGAGAATGGGTATATTATTTAGCATTTTGCATTGCATTTCATTCCCTGGGTCTTTTTTTTTCTTGTTTTGTTTCATTTAAGATCCTCTCAATGTGTGCCCTGCTACTTATCTGCCACTTTCTCTTCTCTGCACCGAAGTTTCTGACTTTTGAAATAATGCAGCAGAAGCTAGCTGATTAAAGGAAATGTAACACCTGAAAAAAAATATTCATATTCCAGTCTCCTATTCAAATCGATGCATGGTTGCTAGGGTAATTTGGAAATTGCAAGCTGCTGAATAAAAAGCTAAATAACTCAAAAACTGCAAATAAAAAAATAAAACCAATTGCAAATTGTCTCAGAATATCATTCTCTACATCATACTAAAAGTTAACTCAAAGGTTTAATAAATTGCGAAGAAGTAGTGATTTTTTTTTATAAAAAAAAAATCACAAATTTTTCAGGATTTTTGGAGTTGAGTAAATAACCCTGTGTCCAAATGTTCAGGTGTTTGTACATTTGAGTATAGCGAGGCAACTGCATCCCATTTGATTAACTTTTAGTATGATGTAGAGAGGGATATTCTGAGACCATTTGCAATTGGTTTTCATTTTTTATTATTTGTGTTTTTTTAATTATTTAATTCTTTATTCTGCAGCTCTCCAGTTTGCAATTTCAGCAATCTGGTTGGTAGGGTCCAAATTACCCTAGCAATCATGGATTCATTTGAATAAGAGACTGGAATTTGAATAGGAGAGGCCTGAATAGAGCGATGAGTAATGAAAAGTAGCAATAACAATATGTTTGTAGCCTTAAAGAGCATTTGTTTTTAGATGGGGTGAACCCCATTTGAAAGCTGGAAAGATTCAGAAGAAGAAGGCAAATAATTCAAAAACGATAAAAATTAAGGTCAATTGAAAAGTTGCTTAGAATAAGCCTGTCAGCTATTGCTCGGATTCAAGCCAGGGACCTTTGGGTTTCAGGCTCGATGCCTTAACCATTTGGCCAGGTGAGCAGCTTGTCGGGTTGCTCGCTATGTATAACCTGGTCTCTGCACCCCTAACCCAGCTGCCGTCTGATTGGCCTCTCCAGCCCCAGCTCAGCTGCAGCCTGTTTGGCCTCTGCAGCCCCAGCTGCCGCCTGATTAGCTATAGTCAGCCAATCAGGGCTGACTCTTCCCTATTTAAGGGCAGCACTTGGAACACTCCTTGCCAGAGCATTACATAATTTCTCCCTAGTACTGCAGCAGTGCCCCTAACTAGGCAGTTCTAGCTCTTGCCCCTTATTATTCCTTCTTGCCTTTGTCTGCCTGTCCTTGTCTTGCTTTACCCTATCTTGTACCTTCCCAGCCTTGATCTGACCCTGCCTTGCTTGTTCCTGATTTCTGCTTCCTGTTCCACCTTGTACCTGACTTCACCTTGTACTGAGATTGTCTGCCTTGTACCTTGTACCCCTCTCTTGCTATCCGCTCCAGTCTTGTCTTGCTATCCTGCTCTAGTCTCCTTCTGCACTCTATCCCCAGTTTGATCTGATCTACGCCTGCACCGTCCTGTTCCACTCCTGCTCTGTCCAGTCTGTTCCTGTTCTGAGTTGTTGCCCTCCTCTTCCTGCCTAGTCCAGTCCTGATCTTCGCCCTCTCCGTCCTGCTCTGCACCTGATCCAGACTGACTCTTCGCCCTCAGCAACCTGTTCCTTCCTCCCCTTGAAGTGTTACCTAGGCACATACAGCTCCTGTCTCAAGGACTCGCTCTTTCCCTACCAGTCTCCACAGCGCCCCCTACCTAATCCTTGACAAAGCCATTGTATACTAATACTCATACCAACAGTTAACTTAAAGGTGATTCACCACTTTAAGTAGGCTAGGACATAATTTATACTTTATAGCTGTTGGCAGGGCCACCATATTAAATCATCACACAAATTAGTTGGCCCCCTCATGGGGCCCAAGTTACTAGGTTACTGCTCACCCAAGCCCCCTGGGGGTACATCTTGCCAGTTAAGTAGAATGGACGCCCCACTTTAGGAACACTCTGTCCATTTCAACCCTGTTTAACGTTAAACTGGGCTATTGCATCTATTAGGGCCCCGGTCTGGGACCAGGTCCCTAACGAGACTTCCAAATGTCACCCCATAATAGCACCTGGATGCTGGGTTTTACAGTCTTTGTTGTTATAGCGCAGGAAGCATATACTGTAACAGAGTTAAACAGACAATTTGCAAGATTAAAAAGAAAGCAACCCCTCAGTATTTTTCCTTTGAAAATCTTTTTTCCAGTTCCCCTTGTCTGCTGGATCACCAAATCAAGATAAAAAGTAGATCAGCACACAGACTATGGAAAAAATAACAAAAAAACAGAACTAGCGCAATATTGTTAAGATTCAGTACAGTCACCAAGGCTTAGTGATCTTCTTGAGTTAAGTACTTTAAGGGCATTTTTCATTAAAGAAAAAACCACCCGAATCAAACAGGAAGTCTTCTCTGTTTGTTTTCTTTTAAATAGCTAAATATGACAGTATAGCTTATTGAATGTGCAGTACTTCTCTGCTTTCTAAACATTTATATTGCTTGCTATGGATTAGAAAGTCTCTATAGATTTCAGCAGAACAGTACAACCTATTTAGGTTCACTAGATGTGCTGTTTCGCTGGAGCCTGATGGGAGCATCTCAGCCAAAACAAAAGACTATTACATCTATTCTATTTACAAATATAAATGGTAGACTGGGAATATTAACTGCATGCAGTCGCTTTTTTTTTTCTTTTTTAGAGAGAATTAATTAAATCAGTATTGATATGCCAGATTTTACCTTTTATGAAAGGGGAATGAAACCTAAAAATAAATGTTTGCTTGTTCTCCCTTCTCCTGCTGAAATATTGTGTATTTGTATGACTTCGATCAGATTAAGTACACTTCCTGTTTAGCAAGAGTGCAATGAATAGGACTGGTGCTGCACATATGTTTTGTTTCAGATATTTTTTGAGCTTAATAGCGAAAATGAAACTCCTCCATAACGGTCATTTATGAATAAAGCCTTAAATTCAGTTGTGCTAAAATGAGTGCAAGTGTTGGCAGTGTCAGACTGGGGGTGGGGGGGGTACGGGTCCACTGAGGCTTCCAAATTACACCCTCTGGGCCCTGCCCCAGCCACAAACTCCTCTCTGTCCCAGTGTGTACCTTCATATTCCTTCACGTGGCCACATTTGGGGTGGTGGGAAGTCAAGAAACAGTGCAGTTAAGCAGCGTCTCAGTCGGCCGTGGGGAGTGGTTTGGGTTGGCAGGGCCCACCATTATTTTCCCGGTATCCCATCGGCCCAGTCCCACCCTGAGTGTTGGACTTAATGATACCTCTGTATAATTGCACCATTACCTGTCCATCTTGCTTCTTCTGATGAATCATGAGCAAGTGTGCTTATTGACACTGGTTAACCCTGGAAATAAAATAGGCTCAGTAGACTTGCCCTAAAAGAATCACATGCTGTCATTCAATGCCATGTGCCAGAAGTAACAATATCCTAACTAATGATTCAGGGTAACACAATTGTATTTGTTTAAACATACCAGCAACAATTGTGGTGGGCTAACTACCCCTGCAGCCCAAATTTTGCAGGAATTATCGGGGGGTCAGTGTGAGTAAAAACATGCCGATTTACATCTATAAATTCTTACAAGTTGGATAATTCAATGACCCTTATGCAACCCCTCTTCACCCTTTGTTGTGACTGTTTTGTAAGTAGAATTCCATTATGCAGGATAATTAACTGTGCACTAGTAAATTCATTATCTACATCACAAGGACCAAACAAGAAGTAAGTTTAGTTCCCCTGTTTTGCCCAAGAAACAACAAAACCCGTAGTGATTAAAAAGCATGTTAAGCCAATGCCCGATTCATTGATCACATGTTGAACAAGCGGGTATACTACCCTTTTAGGTCCTTTTTGCTTCAGGCATAGTGAGGACCTTTGCTTGAGACATCAGTTAATCATTAATGGTACCATCTCAAGTTTCACAAGCTATTACATTAATTGAAAATATGCTTCCCTCTCGGAACTATGCTAAAGCTGACACTGAGAAATCCTTTCTCTGAATCTCTGTAATTCTTCTAGTCTGGGAAGGGAGCGAACGGATCATTTGATGTTCAACAAAGGAGCCGGTTTGAAGCTCAGAAGTACAAGAGTAATATTAATAAATTATAAGCCCTTGGATATTATACAAAGTTCAGTATTTGAGCCAGCGCACACTGGGAGTTAAGCAAAGTAGTGAGCATTTATTGTGCTCAGTTTTAATCGTTTTGTTCTTTATTTCAAGGAGATCATTTGTTTTCTCCTTTCTATTGCTAAGAAAGTCACCTCATTATAACTTGAAAAATATCAGGATTAATTAGGCAGAATGAGAGCGCTAATGAGATCGTCAACAAGTCACCTCCGAGAGATGTGAATTGCTCTGCACCACAGAGACAGTTTAGTGTAGAGTCAGCTTAGTCTGATGAGACAATACACGCTATTCCATGGAACTGCACTGAGCACAGAACATTCCTACAGGGATGGAAGGAGGATTCAGTCAATGCTCATAATATTTGGAGGTTTGCTACACATTACCTTCAGGTTGTTAGAGACAGATTATCAAAACAGAATTACATAGAACTTCATAAAGATTCTATTTAATGTTGGGTGACTTTTCTCAAAGCCGAATTATGCTAAGGTTTTGACTCTGAAGTCCCCATCAGATCTAGTAGACTAGACACAACACACCTTCATATGGAAAGGGCCACCTTTAGTGGAAGAAGAGCCTTCGGCTTATGGACCATCACTATCAAACTTTGGCTGTTTGGTAGGTGCTTCAAATATATTTTAACAACTTATGAACCACAGCCCTGGCATCTGTAAAATAAGTTATTACCCTCTTGCACTATTGTTGCCATCTAGCCCTACTATATTTATTGCTCTGCAACTGCTGTCCAGTAAGGCACCGCTAAGTGGGCAAAGTAAACCATTATGGACCCTCTAAACACAGCTCCTCATGTGGCCCTGGGAAGGACACTTTAGTGGCAGTGACACGCCCCAAATCATAATGATTTTGTCTAAATCCCCCTCTGCCTTTACTGAAAATGGTAAGAGTTGAACTTTATCTGTGTCTTGCCTATAATAAATGTGATTATTTTGACAACATACTGGCTCATTGACTAAAATGTGTCTCTTATTTGACCAAGATGTGATGTTGTGGCACTTGCTGCATATGGGTAGGCCTATAACCTACCAAATTTATGTTATGGGGGCCATTGGTAGACAAGAATTTGCACTCAGGTAACTTTTTACATATAATATATAGCCAGTATCAGCAGTATCAATAGCTTGTTGATACTACCTCAAGGCAAGCCCCCACATGGAACCATCTTCTTTGTGCAGTTCAGCCAAATGTCACTCTGAAGCTTTAGATTGGGAATGTGTGTCTCACTTGATATTAGTTAGCACTGTTTGCTGTTGCTCCTGGATTGATTTAGCCATGTTATGGAGGTTAGTTTTTTGGCATCGCTGTCAGGATCTATTGTAGAGCTGGCTGTGTAGCCGAAGATGGAGTCTATAGGGCTGGGACTGTGATTGGAGTAGCCTGCCATTACTCGGTGCAATGTTGGAAGAATGAGAGTGCTGTGTGTAACAGGCAGGAGGTACAGTTAGAAATTAGAGGGGAGCTTATGGTGGGAACTAAAAGGGGAGATGGAGCACAGGCAGGGCCCCTGTGTGCAATTTTGCATCCATGTTAGTAAGCAGTTGGAGTATACTGCATATTTGCCAGAAATGATCATTCATAACAAAGAGAAATTACGTTTAAACTGGGACAATTTTATATTGGACCGTAATCCAATAGGAACCCACTTTTCTCACTGTTATTTTATAGCTGAGGATCCTTCTCGACATTCTGATCATACTGTACATTCCTTATTTCACACATACTGTAACTAAGTTCACCTACACATACATCTATTATACATCTGTCACAAGCTCCTGTAGATTCTGCATTCCTGCCTCTCCGCTGAAGAGTTTATCCTAAGTTTTGGCTCCTATTACTGGAGTCTAATGTTAAAGTTACTAGCAAAGCACAGTTTTGTAATGAAAAGCACATTTCCCGAAGCAATAAATGCTTTTAAAAAATTTTTTTGAAAAAAATAAAAATTACTTTTATGATATCAATATTGGAGCAATTTCGGACTAAGATGTAAGGACAAAGTATTTTTACCTTGCAAATTTCCTTCTCCAAAACCTGTGTTCTTCTTGTGGGGCCAGGCCCTAGTGGGGAGAACTCAGCTTTAAAGAAAATTGTATTTTCTATCTGGCATTAGTGTTTAGAACGTGTCTGAGACAAAGCACTATACTGGAAGTTTGGGAACAAAATTTTTGCAAATTGTGGCAATGTTTTACTCTACTTTCTGCAACAAAAAAAGGAAAGCTATAGTGGGAAGGGGCCAATGCATAATGGGAAAAAAAGACGGATTGCTTGGTATGTGGCATTAAAGGGACAGTAACACTAAAAAAATTAAAGTGTCCTAAAGTAATGAAAATATAATGTAGTGTTGAGCTGCACTGGTAAAGCTGGTGTGTTTGCTTCAGAAACACAACTATAATTTATATAAACAAGCTGCTGTGTAGTGATGGGGGGCAGCCATTCAAGCTGGAATAGGAGAAAAAGCACAGGATACACAACAGATAACAGATGAGCTCTGTAGTATACAATGGGTTTATCTGTTTTCTACTGTGTATCCTGTGCTGGAATGGCAGCCCCCATGTGGCTACACAGCAGCTTCTTTATATAAACTATAGTTGTTTTTCTGAAGTAAACACACTGGTTCTGCCAGTGCAGGGCAACAGCACATTATATTGTCTTTCCTTTAAAACACTTAATTTTTTTGTTAGTTACTTTAAAGGGGTTGTTCACCTTTGAGATAACTCTTAATATGATGTAGAGAGTGATATTCTGAGACAATTTGCAATAGGTTTTCATTTTTTATTATTTGTAATTCTGAGTTATTTAGCTTTTTATTCAGCAGCTCTCCAGTATGCAATTTCAGCCATCTGGTTGTTAGCGTCCAAATTACCCTAGCAACCATGCAGTGATTTGAATAAGAGACTGGAACTTGAATAGTAGGGGGCCTGAGTAGAAAGATGTGTAATAAAAAGTAGCAATAACAATACATTTGTAGCTTTACACAGCATTTGCTTTTTATAAGGGGTCGCATGAAAAAGGCAAACAACTCTAAAACTATAAAAAATAAATAATGAAAACCAATTGAACAATTTATTGGAATTGGCCATTCTATAACATACTAAAAGTTTCCTTAAAGGTGAACCACCCCTTTAAGAAACTAATGGTTGTTTTGGCAGTATCACCATTCAGAGGCATTGGGCCTAGGCAATATTTTCAATGGGAACCCATGGTCCTCCTTCAATCAAAATACCCCTTGCTCAATTGCTCTGACCAAAATAGTTGTGATTTGTGACCTGATATATATATACTCTAAGAAAGAACCATTCTGCTCCTACCCACCCACCTGTAGTATGCTTTCCATGAGACAGACTATACTGCCGCTTGCATTATCACCAGCTACACAAAATCATATGTGCTTATTGTTTATTAAAACACCCCAGACAATTTACACGAAAAAAGAAATTGTGATGTCCCTGCTGTTAATTAAGGCTGTAGAGAAGATTTTAAGCTGAGGCACTGTCTCGCCTCGCTACTGCATCTATCAAACCAGATGGATACACACAGCACTCTCACACATTTGTAAAGCTTTTAGCTTCTCCGTCATGTGAAAGCAAAGGCCCCATCGACAGATATAATAGCAATAATGAAAGGTGGATGTGATTATTAATGCTAAGATGGCTGCATTAGCATAAAGGGTGAGGAGCGTTTATCTCCTGCTCCTGCGGTCTTTGTTAGCCATGCAATATAACATGTTGATAGCAAACTCTTAATGGCAGGGACTTGCTCTTAATAGTCTGACATTCATTGTGTTGCTACAAAATTTTTCCGGATTGTGCTTCCATGCTATTAACATTCTATTACATAATAAAAACACACAGAAATTGTACTTTGATAATATAACTCCCTACACAGACCTGGTAACAAACTGTTCTTCTTGGCCTTTTTGTGAACTACATGTATTGTCTCTACTGGTAAATCTATTTATACATCTACCTAGTTAACTGGCTAATATGCCTATATTTGTCTATGAAATTCTGTCTGTCTATCTATCGCCTTTTATTATTCTAGCTGTCTGCCAGGCTATTGTTTTATTTAGCTATCTGTTTATCTAGGTAACTGGCTAATATGCCTATATTTGTCTACGGACTTCTGTCTTTTTGCTTGCCTGTCTGCAGTGTCGGACTGGGACACCAGGGGCCCACCAAAAACCCTTAGATCAGGGGCCCACCCAAAAACCTTTAGACCAGGGGTCTCTCTAAATATTATTTTCTTCCTCTCCTCACTCAACCTCTATTCTCCTAGTCTCTTTTCTTTACACTATAACCTATTATTCCATCTATTTAGCCTATTTATTCTCATAGAAATAGGGAATGACCATGAAATAGGCCAATTGTTTAGAAGCAGGAGGGCCCACTGACACCTGGGCCCACCTGGAGTTTTCCTGGTATCCTGGTGGGCCAGTCCAACACTGCCTGTCTATCTATCGTATATACCCGAGTATAAGCCGAGTTTTTCAGCATCCAAAATGTGCTGAAAAAGTCTACCTCGGCTTATACTCGGGTCAGTGGTACCCAACCGGAGAAGCTGAGATTGCAGTCACTTTTAATCATTCCTATACCAACAGTACACTTGGGGAGAGACTGCAATATCCCACAATGCCCTCTGTTGGTTATATGAAAGAATAACAGTGCGCCCTCTGTTGGTTATATGAAAGAATAACAGTGACTGCAATATCACACAGCGCCATCTGTTGGTTATATGAAAGAATAACAGTGACTGCAATATCACACAGCACCATCTGTTGGTTGTATGAAAGAATAACAGTGCGCCCTCTGTTGGTTATATTAAAGAATAACAGTGACTGCAATATCACACAGCACCCTCTGTTGGTTATATGAAAGAATAACAGTTTGCCCTCTGTTGGTTATATGAAAGAATAACAGTGACTGCAATATCACACAGCACCCTCTGTTGGTTATATGAAAGAATAACAGTGACTGCAATATCACACAGCGCCATCTGTTGGTTATATGGAAGAATAACAGTGACTGCAATATCACACAGTGCCCTCTGTTGGTTATATGAAAGATTAACAGTGACTGCAATATCACACAGCACCCTCTGTTGGTTATATGAAAGAAAACAGTGACTGCAATATCACACAGCGCCCTCTGTTGGTTATATGAAAGATTAACAGTGACTGCAATATCACACAGCACCCTCTGTTGGTTATATGAAAGAATAACAGTGACTGCAATATCACACAGCGCCCTCTGTTGGTTATACGAAAGATTAACAGTGATGGCAATATCAAACAGCACCCTCTCCACATGGTAGTGGGACAATGCACACAGTAATCCGTTTGGCAATTCTCTGTCACCATCAACTTTGCAAAGAAGTCCGGTCGATCGCTGGGGGGTCGCTTTGGCAGAATGTGCGCTGCTGGGAGACAGGGCTGTAGTTGTGTCTAGGCTTATACTAGAGTCAATAAGTTTTCCCAGTTTTCGTAGGTAAAATTAGGTACCTTGGCTTATACTCGGGTCGGCTTATACTCGAGTATATACGGTATCTATCTATCTATCATCTGTTTATCTATCATCTATCCATGATACATGATAGATAGAACAGCCGAATTTCCGGTTTGAAAAGTACCAGGAGCGGCATTTTTGCCGCCACTGGCACCTAGTGGGGCGCTCCATCCATTATATTTATCCCTCTATCTAATCTATCGATCCCTATATCTATCTTTCTATCTATGTATCTATCATCTATCTATCCCTCTATCTATTTATCCATCTATCTGTCGTCTATCCATCTACCATCTATCTATCCATATATCTATCTATCTATCTATCTATCTATCTATCTATCTATCTAGCTATCTATCTAGCTATCTATCTAGCTATCCATATATTTGTCATCTATCTATCTATCTATCTATCTATCTATCTATCATGAGGCCACATCCTCATGATAACTGAGAAGAACATTCGCTGGGCAGATCATGCTAGAGAAATGTATTAAAGGAGAAGGAAAGGTTAAAACAAAGTAAGCCTTATCAGAAAGGTCCATCTAAATATACCAGTAAACCCCCAAAGTAGTGCTGCTCTGAGTCCCCTGTCAAAAGAAACACAGCATTTCTTTCCTTCTATTGTGTACACATGGGCTTCTGTATCAGACTTCCTGCCTTCATCTTAAACCTCATTGCCCTGGGCAAGAGCATGCTCAGTTTGTTCCTCTTCCCCACCACCCTCCCTTCTCTACTGTAATCTGAGCCCAGAGCAGGGAGAGACTCAGGCAGGAAGTGATGTCACACCCCATTAATACTGTAGCTGCTATCCTAAACAAGCAGAGAGTTTCTAGAGCTTTTTACTCAGGTATGGTAAAACATTCTACAGAATAAATATAGCATTCTAGCTTGCACTATTGCAGCTAATCTATTGCCAATAAAATGCCTCCATAGCTTTCCTTCTCCTTTAAAAGCCCCATCTTCCAGGAGGTGAATGTTCCTTTAAAATAGCTGGTATATGATCTTTTATAACAGGAGATAACTTAATATTTTGTCTGAAAAATGTGGTACTTAGAGAGGTCACTTTTTTGCCTTAATTGATCTTACCAGAGGATAATCTGGATGTCAGTGAATCAATGTCTAAACCACAGAGTAAGCAAGGGTCAAGCCACATACTAAGTACCTTGGTTAGCGGTAGACTTGGTAGGTATGAATATAATATATGACCGGGATGTAAAAGCTATAGCCTTCTGGCTGTTGCTGGACAAACAAGAATTTGAAGAGAGTGATACCACAGCCGTGTGTGTATTTTAGTGCAGGTTTTGCTTTTGAGCAGTCTGGGGGACATACAAATCTCTTGGATGCACTGATAGCAATGCAATATTGTATAAAAATTCTCCCGAATATGAGGTACAAGTCCCAAGAGAATTTTTACAAATCGCATCCCTGAAGGTAATGATTAATGTATTGGAGGCATTTTAAAACAGATGATATTTGTAATAGAAAAAGGAATATATATATATATATAAACAGCGCTTGGTCTGTGCACCCAGAGCACAAAATGGATGCCTAGGTGCTAGAACTTCAAAATCATCTTGTCAAACCTGGTTGGTTTGACAAGATGATGACGTCATCCACACGAGTGTCCCCACACACGCCCCTCACTAACATAATTTTTGTATTTGGCGCCATTTCTGGCTATCTTATGTATATATACCTGTATGTTCATTGGTGCACCTTCACTTCCTGAGGACGGCTCATGTAGCTGAGCCAAAACGTTGAATAATCGACCATTTTTTTCTCTCACATAAGACCTGTGTGTGCGGACTCTTTTGTTACTTTATATATATATATATAGATATAGATATATAGATATATATATATATATATATAGATATAGATATATAGATATAGATATGGATATAGATATTTATACCATAAGTCTACTAGAAAAGCATGAATGAGGATTATTTATATCTTAGTTTGGATAAAGTACAAGGTATTGTTTTATTATTGAAAAATTTAGAGTATTTGGCTAAAATGGAGTCTATGGGAGATGGCCTTTCCATAATATCTGGAGCTATATATATCTATAAATAAGTTTTCCCTGGGGGCCTTATATTAGAGTGCTGAGGTTAAAGGACCAGTAACACCATTTTTAATTCTTAAAAAAAATGAATGCATATACATTACTTACCTCCAATATGCTAATCTTTCCTGCTGTTTGGATAAGACATAGGAAAAAACTGAAACCGACACTGTCCCACGGCGTCCAAGGGGTCTCCGCCATCTTCTTGCTTGTTCTTCTTCTTCTCCCCCTACGTGCGCGCTGCTGCGTCTCTCTTCCGGGACCCGTCTTCCGGGTTCATAATGTAACTTCCGGAAGTTTCCACTTCACAAACAGCCTTTAGCACCCGCAGTGTTGTACTCCACACAGCCCTCATTGGTTCCCTCTCTGCCCGCAGCATTTCCCTCCCATCAGCCTTACCCTCTGTTCAGCTTCTCTGCCGGCAGCTCTTGTCACCTCTGCCTTTTTCTACCCGCAGCGTTTCTGTCCCGCAGGCTTTCCCTCCCCTTAGCCTCTCTGCCGGCAGCTCTTGTCACCTCTGCCTTTTTCTCCCCGCAGCGTTTCTGTCCCGCAGGCTTTCCCTCCCCTTAGCCTCTCTGCCGGCAGCTCTTGTCACCTCTGCCTTTTTCTCCCCGCAGCGTTTCTGTCCTGCAGGCTTTCCCTCCCCTTAGCCTCTCTGCCGGCAGCTCTTGTCACCTCTGCCTTTTTCTCCCCGCAGCGTTTCTGTCCCGCAGGCTTTCCCTCCCCTTAGCCTCTCTGCTGGCAGCTCTTCTGTCACATCGGCTTTTCTCTCCCACGCAGCGTTTCCCTCCCCTCAGCCTTACCCTCCGTTCAGCTTCTTTGCCGGCAGCCCTTCTGTCACCTCGGCGTCCAAGGGGTCTCCGCCATCTTCTTGCTTGTTCTTCTTCTTCTCCCCCTACGTGCGCGCTGCTGCGTCTCTCTTCCGGGACCCGACTTCCGGGTTCATAATGTAACTTCCGGAAGTTTCCCCTTCACAAACAGCCTTTAGCACCCGCAGTGTTGTACTCCACACAGCCCTCATTGGTTCCCTCTCTGCCCGCAGCATTTCCCTCCCATCAGCCTTACCCTCTGTTCAGCTTCTCTGCCGGCAGCTCTTGTCACCTCTGCCTTTTTCTCCCCGCAGCGTTTCTGTCCCGCAGGCTTTCCCTCTCCTTAGCCTCTCTGCCGGCAGCTCTTGTCACCTCTGCCTTTTTCTCCCCGCAGCGTTTCTGTCCCGCAGGCTTTCCCTCCCCTTAGCCTCTCTGCCGGCAGCTCTTGTCACCTCTGCCTTTTCTCCCCGCAGCGTTTCTGTCCCACAGACTTTCCCTCCCCTTAGCCTCTCTGCCGGCAGCTCTTCTGTCACCTCTGCCTTTTTCTCCCCACAGTGTTCCTGTCCCCTTAGCCTCTCTCCTCTCAACCTTTCTCTCCGCTGGAAGTTCACTCACCTCTGCCTGATGCTCTGCCTCGCGAGACCTTACTTACCTCCAGGTCTGCTCTGTGTTCTTACTTCCGGTTCTGTGTGGAGGTACAGCATCGGGAGCGCGCACTGGTCGCCCTTTCGCCGTTTTCCAATGTAAGGGAGAAAAGGTATTTTGAAATTTTTTTAAAAAAAACGCTAGGCCTGTTATATAAATATATTGGGGCATGGCCATTGTTTTAAGCATATAGAATGGATTTTTTAAATAAAATTTTTTGATGTTACTGGTCCTTTAAGTTGTGTAATATGTATATCGAGCCATACCCATGTGCACCCAATGAAAAAAGGGATGAGCTGCATTTCAGTGTGGTTTTTTTTTGTATTATGGGGAGGTGGCTCTCTCCTCAATGCTTGCTCTCCCAACCTCCGCCTAATGGTGTCTTTGGAAGATAAAGAGAAAAGCGGGTTCTCCCCCCAAAGATAACACTCTCGTTTTTTCACTTAGTTAGGACTGACACATGGACACTGCCTTGACGGGAGTGTCAGTTTAGGCATATTTTGTACAAATTTTGTAAACAAACTAAAGTGTCTCTTTTTACTAAATGTTACCTTTAAGTTGTGCAAAAATAAGTTTTCCCTGGGGGCTATATATTGGAGTGCCGGGCTTAAGTTGTGCAGTATATGTATGTATATATACACCTAAGGCCCGCCCTCAGGGGGGTGCAAAAATAAGTTTTCCCTGGGGGCTATATATTGGAGTGCCGGGCTTAAGTTATGCAGTATATGTATGTATATATACACCTAAGGCCCGCCCTCAGGGGGGTGCCCCTGAGGGCGGGTCTCAGGTGCCCATATAAACCAACCGCCAACGTATAGACTGGTAAGTAAATCCGGCGGCTAAGCTGGGGGGGGGGAAGGAGAGGGGTTAGGCCTTAATTTTTTATGATATTATACGTTGTGCATGATAAGCATGTGTGTTTTTCTACAGTATACGTGGATAATAAAATCTGCATTCTTTGGGTAGATTTTAGTTTGGACAATATCAATGTATTAACAAGTGGGGACACTTGTCTTTTGCATCTGTGTCCCACACGATGGCCACACATGCTCCACAAGGGTTAAGCTGACTGCTCATTCATATCAATATGCCAGGTAATATTACACCCATCAAACCCTGACACACTGTCCCATCTGTGTTTTTTCTTCTTTAATGATGTCTGTGCTTAATTGGCATTTTGATAGCTCCAAGATACAAGTCAATTAACATATTTATGAGTGCCATTTACTATACCCTGGAATGAATTTCATTTATTTTTCATAGTCTAAAATTGCTCTTTCCAATGTTTGCGTTCGATAATAAGTGTTCGCTGTAAAGGCAAGACAGTTTTACTTAAGCAACACAAGTTTATTTTAAGATTCTAGTTACCCACCCAATTAAATCTCATTATGCTTTGAAATAGGTTCATGTGGTGGTGGGCTTCCTTGGTAAATGCAGCCCTCCAGCTCAGCATACCACTGCTGCGATCTAGTTACATTATATGAAGTGATATTAGTCTAGCATGTTCTGATCTGCCAGAACCCCAATCACTTCTTAACAAACCATACCCTCTTGTGGGCTACACTTTAGGAACCAAGGAATTGGGGGTTATGGAAATAGAGATAGTGACGGTTATTTATCATTATAAGAGAAGGAAGGATATAATCATTGGGGAGGTACTAAAATGTTAAGCATAAGAAAAGCCCAATGTGATGCTTATAAAGAAGTCAGTGCAGTTTTCACTGAACAGGAGTACGTCTGGGGTACTTCACACCATAGTGTGATCTTCTTTGTTCTCTCTGACCCCGGGCCAGGTGGGCATGTGCAGTAAAGACGTCTGTCACTATTAACAAAAAGAGAAGTCGATGGCGGAGCTCTCCCCTGAAGAAGTGCCCAGTGTGGGGCACGATACGCGTTAGTTTTTTGGCACTCCCACTACTATGATACCACAATGTATGTTTAAATAAAGCCAGATTTTGTTATTATCCTACCGTCTCCCGTGGATACGTTTTCCAGCGCTGCCAGCGGTAATTTGGTCGTTTGTATGTGCAGTAAAGCCAGATATTTGGCTTTGAAGTTTTGCTCTTGTCTCATAGTCATAGCTCCAGTGGCAGAACTACCAGGGGAGCAGGTGGTCTGATTGGACCAGGGTCCACACCCCCTCAGGGCCCCCCGGCAGCTCGCATACCACTGTAGCCGGCAAAAAAAAATAAAAAATGGCGTCCGGAGGGGGGTCCGGCTGCACAGCCCGCACATGGGCCTGCCCCCAGCTAGTTACGTTACTGCATACCTCCCAAATGTCCCGTTTATCAGTCCCGATTTTGACAGCTCAAAACCCAGTCCCAGATTTTTACTGACTTTCTCTTTGATCTCCTGCACTGAACAGCCAGAAAAAGATACAAAGTTTCTAACTTAATTGGCTTTTGGCAGAGAGCCCAGAATACATGGCAGGTGCACTTCGACACATTTGTAACAACTTTAGATAAGCAAAGAAGCAATTGTAACAATTTAAGATAAGCAGGTCTCTTGGGGGAACTGTGTAGATTAAAGGGCAATTCACCTTCATTAGCAAAACTGTAATAACACATAAAACCAACAGAAATGTGTTCAAACTTTCATAACCTTCCAAATTTTGTAAAATGGTAATGTAATTAGGGGGTGTGGCCACAAAAAATGGGCATGGCCAAATAATTCCCCACGCTGCAAATCTTTTTGTCCCTCTTTCTATTTCTGAAAAGTATGCTCAACTTTGGGTGCTCACCTGGGACGGAAATTAGAGAAGATTCTGAAAGAAGGAAAGACGAAGAAGATGATGGCATGGTGCTCCTAGCCTAGTCACTTGGGCTGGTGCAGTGTTGGATGTTGCTTCAAAATCATTTACTTCCCCTTAAGCGAATAAGTGGTAAATATTTATAAAAGGGTTTCCCCAAAATGGTTACATTTTAATTTATCTAGTCAGAAAGTCTTCTGACAAACAGAGGCCTTGAAATTGTGATTGTCAAACAGAAGTGGAACCAGTTGGGAATCTCTGAAACAAACACACACCAGTTGTCCCAGGGCAGCTCAACAGTACATAATATTTTCATTACTTTAAAACAAAAAAAAATTGTTCATATTACCGAAACCTTAAAAGTGTAAGCCCTGATAAGGCTTAATGTGGACTTTACAGTAGCCATTATAGGTAGGGTTACCACCTTTTGTGGAAAAAAATACTGGCCTTCCATTATATTTATCTTTTTCCCTATTAATAACATTGAGATCAGCCATAATTTTTACCGGGCCGGTAAAATACTGGCCAGGTGGCAACCCTAATTGTAGGTGGGAAAGGGAAATAGTTGGGGACCTCTAATTTAGGGGTATCATTATGCTCCTTCCCGCTCCTCTCCCATGCGGGATAGGTGTTTGGGGGAGACGTCCCACTAGGAAGGTCAGAATGAGAGCAGGGACAGGGGGTTACTTTGTTTCCCTCTCACCCCTACGAAAATTCTTTTAGACCAGGCACTATTGGGAGATGGACAATGCATCCAGAAAACTCAAGCAGTGACTGAGCAAAGCTGAGGTGAAACACAACAAATCAAATAGCATAAAGTGGTTGGAAATGCTAGGTCACAATAGTACAGTTGGGCATGGTTCGGGATCGGGAATGGTTGGTCGCTCGCCCTTTGGGGTCCATTTAGAGGACAGAGGTTTATTGCAGCTAGGTTTGCCACATTTTCCGCTACAAAATACTGGCCTTCCTACTGTATACGTTTATAATTTTTCCCTATTAATAACATTGGCACAAAGCTTAATTTTTACCGGCCAGGCCTTTAATACGCTGCAACCCTATAGCCTATGGGTGGCTACTACTAATGTTGTGAACAGTGTTCCCTGGCCAAGGGGCCTACATATGTTTGTTAATAAGATATGTTTATGGCAATGCCCTGCATGGGTTTCCTACAGTAATTATATACAGTAGTTTGCAGCAATTAATTTTACGTTAGGTGCATTATGTGTGGATTTAGAACCATCACTTTATTGTTTCACGCCACATTCTCTGGCATTACTAGTAACATAGATGAATGGCTTATTCTCAACTGTGTGTTCATTATACATTTAGTGCTGCTGACACACACACCATACTTCCTCTTTACTCAACTAAAGCGACTGCGTGCTACGTCATTGCGCTTATAGACGTGCCGTCGTGACATCACAGTATCGCAAGATGAGACTTCTAGAATTGCTGGCCGGCAGCAGCAGCCGAGGAACTGGATATTAACGGAGTTGCGGGACATTTGAACAGCAATTTGGGACTGCCGACTGCGTTGAGGAAATCGCACGGAAATCGGTGGAGAGTTTGGGCGCTATGCGGCGATGCAGCGGAAAAGATAAGCCACGCTGGTCACGTGATGTTTTGGTTGCACAGTGACAGAAGCACGGTCTGTGTGTGTAGGTTTTTTCTACTTTTACAATGGGAAATGATCTGATACAGAATGTGTGAAGTGTCTGTTTTACCCCCACACTGGTATTCTCTTTGGCATTATTATGTCTGACTTAGTACTCTGTTTATTATTGATTCAGTGCTTTCAGTTCTTTATGCAAGAACTGTTTCCTAATACAACTAGAGAAAACCCTAAACAACCCCAAAATTGTCTTTCATAAGAGGAACTTGCTCTTTGCCTTCTGTGTTTTATTTTCCTTAGTGTCCTCCTCTATGAAAGATATTTGCTGGTAAAAAAAACAACCAATATGCTAAACACGGTCTCTACACCTTTCCTATAAGGTGTTTAAAAGAACAGTAATGCCAACAAATGAAAGTATATTAAATTAATGACAATATAATGTAGTGTTGCCCTGCACTGGTAAAACTGGCGCATTTGCTTTAGAAACACAATTATAATTTATATAAACAAGCTGCTGTGTATCCATGGGGCAGTCATTGAAAGCTGAAAAAGGAGAAAATGCACAGGATGCACCTTAGCTGATAAGTTCTGTAGTATACAGTGCGATTCTACATAGCTTTTCTGTTTTCTGCTGTTTGTCTTGTGCTTAAATGGCTTCCCCCATGGCTACATAGCAGCTTGTTTATATAAACTATAATAGTCTTTCTGAAGCAAAACCCCCAGTTGTACCAGTGCAGGGCCACACTACATTATTTATTTTCTACTTAAAAACACTTTAAATTTTTCATGTTACTTTTCCTTTAATTGTATTCATGTATGAGGTGGAACTGGAAGGGGTGTTTCTAATGAAAAGGCATGTTACAAAAGTGTAATGGCTGTTCCAGCATAGTAAATAATTGATGGCTGGCCGGTAGAGTGGCGTGGGGGTGGGTGGTAGTGTCGGACTGCCCCCTGGGATGCCAGAAAAACTCCCAGTGGGCCCAGGTGTCAGTGGGCCTCTTGCTTCTAACCATTTCATAGTCATTCCCTATTTCTTTATGGGGAAAAAAATGCTTAACTATGGAAGAATATAGTAAGTAGATATAAAAGACTAGGAGAATAAAGAGGTTGAGTGGGGAGAGGAGAAATAATAGTTTGGAAAATGGGCCCATAGTCTTGGTTTTTCTGGTGGGCCACGGTCTAAGGTTTTCTGCTGGGCCCACGGTCTAAGGTTTTCTGGTGATAATGGTAATTAGGAGTGCTCTACCTTCATTAAACCCGTGTAGGTTTCAGGTGCTGAACTGGAAGACCCTTGTCTGCTTTTTGGGTCAACTTAGCATCCAAAGTAAAAAATCCAGCAGCAAAAATCCGTAGTGTTTTATTAGCCCATATATGAACAAAAAAAGGGGCAACGTTTCGGGCCCTACTGGACCCTTTATCAAGCCTAATGTGATTACTTTCACCAAACAGTTATTTACAACATCATGGGGGTGTAGTCACAATCTCCTCCCCTTCCTCAGTGACATCATTAATTGACATGCTATATTGTGTATTCACGCATTAACCATTCGTGATTATTAGTCCGTATGTTGAGTCCATAACAATCTTCTTAGGACAGTCAAATATTATATAGTTATATAAACATATTCTGATCTTATATTACCTGAGACGCTGTCACGATTTACATTGCACTGGGTCTCATACCTTTGTGCACATTACGCTGTCGGCACTCAGTATTCGACGCGCTGCGCAAAACCGCAGACGTCACGTCGGATGCGACGGAAATAAGGTAAGAGATGGAAATGTCGGATGAAGTTGCAGAGTTCATCCAACACAACTGTTGGATGCAGACGCAGCCTCTGCATCTGACAGTCGTGTTGCGTCGGGCGAGCGATGCAACACCATCCGACTTTCCTTATGCTTACCTTATTTGCGTTGCATCTGACGTGATGCCTGCGTTTTTGTGCAGCGCGTCGTATCACGCCGAAATCGCCTGTAGAGTTCCTCCCTTAATGAAACAACTCAGATGCAGTTGAACTGCAGACTTTCAGCTTTAAAAATGTGAGGAACTAAAGCCTTTTTTTAACACTGACTTAATTTCAGAGGCTCAAAAGTAATCAGACAAATTAAAAAACTGAAAATAAAATGTTAATTTCTTATACTTGGTTGAAAACCCTTTGCTGGCAATGACAGCCTGAAGTCTTGAACTCATGGACATCACCAGATTCTGGGTTTCCTCCTTTTTAATGCTCTGCCAGGCCTTTACTGCAGCGGCTTTCAGTTGCTGTTTATTTGTGGTCAATTGCATGCTCAATTGTGTTCAGATCAGATGACTGACTTGGCCATTCAAGAATATTCCACTTGTTTTCTTTAATAAACTCCTGGCTTGTTTTGGTTGTATGTTTTGGGTCATTATGAAACGCCTCCCAATCAATTTGACTGCATTTAGCTGAATTTGAGTAGACCGTATGTCTATGAACACCTAAGAATTCATTTGGCTATTTCTGTCCTGTGTCACATCATGGATAAACACTAGTGTCCCAGTGCCACTGGCAGCTTTGAGTCAATTGTCCAGTTACTTTTGAGCCCCTGAATTGATTGTGTTAAAAAAAGGCTTTTGTTCCTCACATGTTTATGCAATCCTTTTCTTCAACCCACTTAAAGCTGAAAGTCTGCAGTTCAACTGCATCTGAGTTGTTTAATTTAAAATTCACTGTGCTAATGTACAGAACCAAAATCAGAAAAAAGTTATCTCTGTCCAAAGATTTGTGGGCCTAACTGTATGTGTTTGTAAAGCAAATGGTCACTATTTGCATATTTCTGTAGGATTACTGTCGATTATGATATAATTATGATATTGCCAGCCCTGTGTGGCAGTGCTAACATGGGCAACTGCAAGATCTTTGAGTATGTTGTCTGTGACCACTGTTTGTTAGATGTCCGCAGAATGGAGTTTGTCCATAAGTATGTCATGGCTTAGGCATGCCGGATTATTTTCTCTACTTTGCCCCTCCTGTGATCCAATCAATAAAGCCTTTAAACTTTATAATATTAAAGGACAAGTAACTGAAATTCACTGGAGGGGGGCTGCTAAACTTTAGAGTAGGGTATGATTCTTGCTGCATAGTGTCACCGCTTGGGCGTCCTAGACATCATACATGGAATGTAGTCAGCAGCACACTGCATAAGGGATAGGTGCTTTATTGGATAATGATATAAATACAATGTTTTGGGCCACACAGGACCCTTTATCAAGTCTAGATATCATGCATATTCAGTTCGGTAAAGACCAGGACTTTGAAGTCACAGATTGTATTCTACTGTACAAGCACGTTATCAAGACAATGCAGAGGATCCACGGAGCAGTGGCGAATATTTGAATTAGAACTGTTTCCAGGGTTGGGGTGTGATGGATCTCACATTCAGTTTTGAATTGGTGCTTTTAAATACCAATTTGTGAGTTTTGACCCCAAAAAAACTTCAGATTTAAGAGCTTCTATGAAGGAGGATATGGGAGTAGCAATTCTATTTCTAAGAACAATACTTTAGTTAATGTTGGATTGTATTTATAAAGCACTGCATATCTTGACAGCGCTATATAAATAAATGATGATGATGATTTATCTGCTATTTTACAGCTATATGCCAAGTTCAATTAATATATTAAAAAATGAAAGCGTTTTAAAGTAATTCACATATAAAATACACATGCATTCACATGCACTGGTAAAAGCTGTGTTTTTACTTCAGAATCACAACTATAGTCTATATAAACAAGTTGCTGTGTAGCCATGGGGGCAGTCACTCAGTTGAAAAAGGAGAAAAGACACAGGTTACACAGTGCATAACCAATGAGCCCTGTTGATACAATGTTGTTTTATCTGTTATCTCCTATGTGTTCTGTGCCTTTTCTCCTTTTTTCCAGTTTGAATGGCTGCCCCCATGGCTAGACAACCGCTTGTTTATATAAACTATAGTAGTGCTTGTGAAGCAAACACACCAGTTTTATCAGTGCAAGGCAACAACACACACTCACTCACTCTTCACTCCCTCACTCACTCACTCTCTCTCTCCTTTAAGACACTTTCAATTTTTGATATTACTGTTCCTTTAAAAACAGTGGAGTTGGAGGTACAGGTATGGGACCTGTTATCCAGAATGCCCAAGACCTGGGCTTTTCCTGATAATGGATCTTTCCGTAATTTGGATCTTGAGACCTTATGTCTACTAGAAAATAACGTAAACATTAAATAAACCCAATAGGCTGGTTTTACTGCTAGTAAGGATTAATTATATTTTAGTTTGGATTAAGTACAAGGTACTGTTTTATTATTGCATCGAAAAAGGAAATCATTTTTTAAAATATAGATATATTTTCAGGGGCGGCATGCTGCCCAGCTGCATTCTCAGTTAGGACTTGACGGCCTAGCGGTGACAGGCACAGAAATCCAGCCCTGGTTCTAAAATAAATACTTGTAATCACGGTAAGGATCCCTACTAGTTGCATTCAGCCATGGGCAGCCCATAAAACCTGATTCTAAGCAAAGCCCTGAATTTCATGATGGAACGGCCTCTCACCTTCTGATCTCATTGCTACCCTACAGTATAAATTTGAAAATCATTTTTTCCCTTTCTGTTTGTATCCGATGCTGACAGAGCAGCTCCATTGCTTTTAAAGAAAATGGATTTGACAAGCTAATCAATTCTTTCTCCAGGAAGAAAGGCAGATGTCTTCCTGACCTCACCTTCTTTTAATATGAAAAATGCACTTTATCCTCCCTGACTCTGCCTTTGAAAAAATTCCAACTATCAGTCATTGAAAATCTATGGTGTGTTTCTGGAGCCTGAAATATGGGCTGCCTGTATGGACTCAAGCATCTTGTAGATGAATGATTTAAAGAAAACCATAACTGACTGAAAGACTATACATTTCTTCAACCCCCTCTCTGACTGTGGGTTTGGCGTGATGATCCGCGTTTCACTGTAATGTGTCTGTAATGTCAGGCTTTGAGCCTTTAATGTTTACAGCTTGCCTGGTATAAAGTTGTGCTTTGTGATTG